>NW_026110759.1:0-76082 GCF_024679095.1 Eriocheir sinensis
ACATAAAGGCTACGAATATAATTCGCCTTAAGGAAGCTGAAGTCTTAATCAACACCATTTAAACGCCCCCCGACAAGCCCGTTACATTTGGTTGGCAGCGGTCACCCCGCGCCTGTGCCTTCGCTACCTCGTTCTCCTCCAAGCCACGAGAACTCACCAACAAACTCCGGGGACAGGCGTACAAGGGAAGAAGGAGTCAACGCACCTGCCGTCCGCGGCAACGCACCTGCCGTCCGCGGCAACGCACCAGCCGTCCGCGGCAACTCACAAGGCGCCAGCTACAAGCACCTCACAGGGCGCCGGCTACAAGCAACTCACGAGGCGCCAGCTACAAGCAACTCACAAGGCGCCAGCTACAAGCACCTCACAGGGCGCCGGCTACAAGCAACTCTACAGGCGTCCAGCCTACAAGCCTCGAGCACACCAGCTACAAGCAACTCTACAGGCGTCCAGCCTACAAGCCTCGAGCACATCAGCTACAAGCAACTCTACAGGCGTCCAGCCTACAAGCCTCGAGCACACCAGCTACAAGCAACTCTACAGGCGTCCAGCCTACAAGCCTCGAGCACACCAGCTACAAGCAACTCTACAGGCGTCAAGCCTACAAGCCTCGAGCACACCAGCTACAAGCAACTCTACAGGCGTCCAGCCTACACGCCTCGAGCACACTGCTACAAACACTGCAAGCCACTCCACGATACGGCAGAAGTATTCACACCAGCAACGAGGAGGCACGCCCCGCTGACCTTGGGACACCCCACATGCCCCTCGCTCCACAGCTGGCGGCAATTCCGCCGCTGCCGGGAGCATCGGCCCAAACCTCTTCCGGCAAACAGTCAGCAAGGGTACCCGCGGCCATCTCCCGGAGACTGCAAGCTGTTCCCACTACCGTTTCTTGCTAGGCGTCTTCTCAAGAGGTTACACACCCAAGTCGTCTTATCTGCCACCGCCGCCTATCTCTTACTATAACAAGGACGACGCGGCCATCATACGTCTGGCGGCAGTGTACCGGTTCCCACCCGCGGCCGCTCAAATTGCTGGGTCAGCAGTTTTTCAACCTCCATTGCGAGTCCTCCGCTGTCAGCCCATCCCTCACCTCTCACCGCCGCTGTGGCCGCGGCCGAGGTTCCCTGACGCGCCTACAACAACTGCACGTACCCCAGGGCGTCACAAGCCATCGCCCTCTCCACTACATCAGCTGATTAATCTTGGTATTTGTGGATATTCCCTTCTTGTCCAAATATGCCGACTCGGCTTATTTTCATTATTATCCGTGCAGAGGCACGATTTTTTTATTTCTGTGTTCCTAACACTGTTAATCAGTCATAATTGTGAGAGTAACATTCATTCGCATACGATATTGATTCTTTCTTATTGTTTGCTAGCGAGTATATTGAGTATAGTGTGAGTTCCCTGATCATAGTTAATCTTCTTCAGTGTGCCCTGCCTCCGTTTTCTTTTCACCGCTCGAGAGAAAACGTGAGCTTTAATGGTATACTCACTTAACATACCACACTGTTTATATAGTTATTCTTTCAATATACCCATATCATTAGGGCATTCCATTATAACCTTAACTTCTATTACGTCTAAACAGGCACCTTGCTAGCCATTCTTTCTTGCCTTTTTTAGGATTTCAACGCAAACTATTCATTCATACACGTTCCGTTTATTGGTTCATATTCACAGCTATCAACAGATGCTCCTATTTTGTAAATGATTTACGCCATAGTATGAACAAAGACACTCTCGCTAAACTCGGCGACACCTTTAAACAGTTGGCTCGTCCTTCAAGTGAGGAGGAATTGGAGCAAGGTGCAAACACCGGTGATTTAAATGTGGTGAATTTGCGATCGGGGGCTACGTACTCTTCCCTCCCAAGGGATAGCGCCCCTTCACCTTCGGGTTCGTCTGAATACTTAACCCCCACTCAGCCGATCACAATGCCTGTCGATCCACCTCCTCCCCCTCCTCCCGGGGCCACACCCCACTTCCCCCCGCCCCCGATTCGGGTCATTCCAACTCACGCCAGTATTCGACAATTCTCGGGAGGCGAGACCGACTTTTCGGCGAGACAGTTTTTAGATTTGTGTGAATCTGCCATCGTAAATTCCTCCATTACGGAAGATCATGATAAAATCGCTTTCATTCGGTCACGGTTACTTCCAGGCTCTCGGACACTGAATTTGATGCAGTCCTCAGCGTTCGCTTCGGGGGACATTGGTGTAAACTATGAGGTTTTTAAAGGGAATTTCATAAAAATCTTCGGGGGCGGGAGTAAACCAAGCATCGTTAGACAGATGGCACACACGGTTGAGTCCCTCCAAAAAAATTCCTCAACAAAGCCGATTTGGGAAGCCATGATTGAGGCAAATCAGCTGGTGGTTGACTGTGTCAAGAGCCTAGAAGACGCCCTCTGGCTTCCAGGGGGCTGTATGCAAAAGCACCAGGTGAAGACAGCTTTCGAGTTGTTTTTTTTACTTATTTCATATTTCAGAGAAGAACCGCCGTTCTGCCCTCCCTTTGGCCTTCAAACCGAGCGGGAAGTTGGTTGACTTCGTCTCAGAGTTAGAAGTCAAGGTTCAGGAACACCTTCACCATCAACCCCTCGCAACGGCAGCAGCATTGCAAGCACAAAGTAAGGCATCTCTCACCTGTAGTTTTTGCAAACAATCAGGACATTCTGAACATTCTTGTTTCGCGAAACGTAGGGAATCAACACATTAAAGACGGGGCTCAGATAGGAGGTCAGGAGGTTACAGGGGTGGGCATCATTCATCACACAGGAACCCTAGGCCAAACCATCAGCGGAAGGCTGCCTTTTGCCATATCCACGGGAATTGTTTTCATGATTCAGACAGTTGTTCTGCAATACAAAAGGCCAAGGAGGAACAGAAGTGCAAGTCCTCGGCGGACAGTAAACCACACTCCTCTTCTCAGATTAAAAAGACATGACTTCGTGACAGCCCCGAGGCGTACATCCAAGTGTCCCTTAAGGAAAATACTAATTGGGAGCAACTTGACTCCGTCATTGCCGCCTTGGGACGGACAAGCATAATTGCCCTCCCTTGCAAGGTGGGCAAAATTTCACTCACCTTAGCGGTTGACACAGGTGCCACAGTCAATGTCATATCCGACTCCGCTTACAGGTCACTGACACGACAAGCGAGTGGGGAAAATTGGCCGCTCCAAGAGAACGACCTGAATGTGATAGGCGTGACGGGCACCACTTTGGGAATCCATGAAAATGTATGCCCCTTTCGAGATTTCTTTTATGTCTCTAGCAGGTTTGCCAATCCTGTGGATGGGATCTTAGGATTAAACGCCATGAAAGACCTGCACATAACCATAAACCCTGAAAGCAACGCGATCGAGTATCAAGGACGATGGTAAATCCATCGCCTCTGTCACCTGTAATCCCACCCTCAGAGGGGGAAAATGACCAACCCACCACAGACTCAGGGACTGCCACCGCCCAAGTGTCACCTCTTACGGTCAAACCACACGAAAACATTGCAGACTTGTGGCGGACAGTAACGGCAGTCGTAGAAGGTCCTCATATAGTTCCGGATCGTGCTGCAAAACTTGTTAAAATCCGTTTGCCTAACGCCCTTCCGACGGGCAGTGATGTGTGTATCGACGGAGCTCCTCACATACACCGCGTGACGGTGTCGTGTCGTGACTGTCTCTTGCGACAGTCAAGGAGGGAGGTTTTGCATAGGCATTGGTAATAAACACGTCTGCATCCCCTGTATCCTTAAAACACGGTGTTCGATTATGCCAGTGTCTAGTGTATGGGAGAAATGTCGCCCCGGAACCAGCTGAATACCCTTCAGCCCAAGTCTCAGGCATAACCTCGGCGTGTCAGGCTTCTTCCGAACAAGACACAGCTAATTTAGAGGCATTCCTAAAAGTTGCACACTATTCCGAAATTAAGCCAACCTTTGTCCAGCTTCTGGAACATTATCGGGGGGCGCTTGCTTTACCAGGCGAGCCGCTTGGAGTTACGCAGTGTGCTGAACACCACATTAAGTTAAAACCCAATACAAATCCTGTATATATCAATGCGTACAAGCTCCCCCACAGTCAGAGGGAGGTGGTGCAACAACTTATCTCTGAAATGTTAGAACAAGGTGTCATCAAAGAATCGAATTCCCTGTGGAATTCACCCTTCTTTCTGGTTCCAAAGAAAGACGGCTCTTATCGCCCTGTGATTGATTTCCGGCGTGTGAACACCGCGACCGTGGATGATCATTTTCCGCTTCCCGTTCTTAGAGATCTTCTGATGTGTCTCGGTAGAGGAAATAAAGTCTTTACGAGTCTTGATCTGGTCAGTGGCTACTGGCAACTGCCCATGGCCCCCGAGTCACGTGAAATAACGGGTTTCAGGACGCCTCATGGCCACTATGAGTGGACGAGGATGCCGTTCGGGCTCAAAGGAGCTCCCTTGACCTTCCAAAGGACAATGAACAGTATTTTTGGTGACTTGCTGGGCAACTCTGTCTATGTGTATTTAGACGACACCATCATAGCAAGTAAAGACGTGCATGCACACATGGAAACACTAAAAGCAGTCCTACACAGACTTCAAGAGGTCGGATTAAAGCTCAAAATCATCAAATGTGAATTTTTAAAGCCTCGGATCAAGTTCCTGGGGCATGTCGTGGACGCATTCGGCATCCACACAGTGGACGACAAAATAAAGGCTATTGCCGAGTTCCCTCAGCCAACGTCTGCGGACAAGGTACGGTCTTTCTTGGGTGTCGCAGGTTATTACAGGCCTTTCATAAAGGACTTCGCAGCACGCGCGAGTCCCCTAACCCATCTTTTAAAGAAAGACGTACCATTTCAGTGGCTCCCAGCTCAACAAACGAGTTTTGAGGATTTAAAGAAAGCGCTTACACAGGCTCCGGTCCTTGTCTTTCCGGATTTCAAGGACCCTTTCAGCTTTGTACCGACGCTTCGGCTAGTGGACTAGGAGCCGCTCTGATGCAAACAGATAAGTCCGGCAAAAGCATGTGATAGCGTTCGCCAGTCGAGTACTTACAGCTCCGGAAAAGAACTATTCTGTTACCCACCTAGAGGCTCTTGCCATTGTGTGGGCTCTGAAGCATTTTCGTGACATAGTGATGGGGTACGTAATTGTGGTGTATACGGACCACGCGGCCATAACTGATCTTTTCAAGGGAAAAAACCTACACGGTCGTCTGGCAAGATGGTTCTTAACGATCCAAGCATACAATCCGGAGATAAAATACATCACCGGGAAAACAAATGTGGTCGCAGATGCCTTATCTCGGAATATTCCGATAGGCGCGATTACCACCCCAGAGGTCATCCACAACTTCACTTCACCTGAGCTACACACTGCTCAGCGAGACCACCCTGTGTGGAAGAGGTTAATTTACGCCCTCGAGTCGGGAGACGAATCAAACCTTCCTGAATTGCCAGTTCCCTTTTCACAATTATTCCTATCAGAGGACAACCTCCTTTGTAGTTCATGGCCAACCAAACCGGTACCTATAGACCAACTGGTCATCCCAGACAAATACGTCCCCGTGACGCTTAAGCTGGTCCATAACACACCCATTGCGGGTCACCCAGGAAGAGACAAGACGCTATCTGTCACCAGACGAAAATTCTACTGGCCCACATTACGGGTTGATGTAGAAAAACATGTTGCACATTGCGTCGTTTGTGCTAAGCACAAGGGGTCCGTCAAAGGGCCAGCACCTATGTTGCAATACCCAGTACCAGAGGAGCCATGGGATATTGTTAATATAGACTTATTACAGCTCCCCCAGAGCCAACATGGTTCGCGCTACTTATTGGTGTGCGTCGACCAGTTCTCTAGGTTTCTAGTTCTAGCGCCTCTCAAGGACAAGACAGCCACACGCGTGGCCCATGCCCTCGTGACTCACGTGTTGTGTCCACATTCGTCTCCTCGAATTCTTTTGAGTGACAATGGCACCGAGTTTAGGAACACAGTATTGAGCGAAATATGCGCTCAGTTTAACATCACGCAATCCTTCATCACAGCTTACCACCCAGCTGCTAATGGGTTGGCGGAGAGGGCTAATAGGAAAATCTTACAGGTCCTCAGGCCTATCGTGAATGATCTCCACGATAACTGGGAGGATTGGCTATCGCATATAGCCGCTTCCATAAATACGTCGGTAAACGACTCTACGGGGAAGTCTCCCTAATACATCTTATATGGGGTGGAGAAACGTCTTCCGTACGACTTCCTAACAATCCCACAACAACCTCTCTACAACATTGATAGGTACGCACAACAGCAGATGCATATGTTTTCCAAGATACACTCAGAAGTTAGGTGTACGTTAAAAGCTACGAAGGTTGAAATGATGTCAAAACAACACAAACAGGCCGTCCCGGTGAATTTCAAAGAGGGTGACACAGTCATGATTAAGCAAGCGGAAAGTAGCTCGAAACTGGGGGCTAAATTTGTGGGTCCTTACCGAGTTGTTCGGAATGTCAGAGGAAATCGGTTCGAGGTTCTCGAGTCGAATAGTGGAGTCAGTCTAGAAGTTCACAGTGATCGTCTGAAAGTAATTCCCTCACCTTTGGACCTTGATATTGGTACTTCCCCCTCAGAGTCAAATGTTCAACAAGATAATCCCAACACCCATAGCTATAACTTGAGACCACGGGTTTAAATACTTCATTCCCACCACTTTCAGATCATGATGTTGCGCTTTCTGACCATCTTGTTGTCCCTCGGCTCCCTGCTTGCAACAACACCCATCCACCTGAAGCCTGGTGCCCTCACGGCACACATAGGAGAGGTCTTCCTCATAGAAGATGTGCTCCTCGTAAAATATCCATATACTTCCTTGACCAACACCACAGACACAATCAGGATAGTCTCCGAAAAACTACTCGGCATGGCAGACGCCATACGGGCTACCAAGACTAGGGAATCAAAGGCACCTTCTAGTACCAACTCTCTTACTCTTTTTCAACTACTGGAGGATAGGATTATGTTCTTACGGGGAAAAGTTGATGAGGTAAACATGGATTATAATTTTCACTCAGTTCACTCTCGGGTAAAGAGGGGGTTGCTCAACATCGTTGGGTCCGCCTCAAAGTTCCTTTTCGGTACGGCTACCGACGAGGACGTTCGCGATTTGCGGGACCACTACGCTCATGTACTTTCCTTTGCTGCTCGAAATCACAGGGTGATCAACGCCAATTGTAGAAAACTTGCGCAATTGCATACTAACATTGAGGAACTGCTAGAGCAGACAAATAAGATGGTAGAGGTTATCAACATAGTTGTCAAACAGATCGACCAGGTGAATCAGTTTCTCCTCCTAGATCAGGCCTTGCATGTATTGGAAAACGTCATTAACTCCGTCGCAACAGCAAATCAGCAGGTTATTAGCAACACGGTTGATGCAGCGCACGGTAGAGTCACACCTGCCTTGTTCCCTCTACACGATTTGAGAACGACTGTCCAGATCGGGTATCAAAATTATAGCCTACCGCCCTTATTCACCCCGGACATGAGTGAATATTTTTACCCCTTGATTGAGTCCAGCCTCACCCCTGATGCCATAATCATTCATGTTCCATTTCAGACGGCGGACGTGTTTGAGGCACACGAAATTGTCACGTTCCCTTTTTCAGCAAAGGACAGTGTGTTAGCCCTGGACACGTCCCCGTCTCTTGTTCTAATCGCGAAGGATTTCGCTCTGTATTCAACGGGTAGCTACTCACTCTTGCAGTATTGCAAGGAGACGGTCTTCGGGCGATTCTATTGCTCTGCGTCTCTCTTTGCCTTCCTTCCAGTTCGGGGAGGGGTATGCGAGATCGCCCTCACCCGCGTGAACGCGTCTGACGCTCTTTCCCTGTGCCCCTACAAGCAGCTAACACCAACGCCTGTTTTCCATAAGAACTTTCAGGGTCTGCATTATTTTTATTTCCCTCAGTCATTCTATGTATCAGTCATCTGCCCGGAGGGTACCACTTATCAACGGGTTACTGGTCCTTACCTCAAATTCTCACAGCAATGCATCGATACAGCAAATAAAGCGAACAGAATGTTGGGCTTCATTAAAAGAAACTTTTTATTCAAGAATAAAGATGTAATACTTCCACTATACAATAGTTTAGTCAGACCCCTCTTGGAATATGCGGTACAGTTTTGGTCTCCCCACCATGCAAAGAACATTGCTAATTTTTTTTTTTTTTTTTTTTTTTTTTTTTACGTTTTTGCCTATTGCGCCGGTAGGCATCTTACCGGTGGGGCCTGATGGTCGGCCCAAGGCTTCTTCCAGGTGGGGCCTGATGGTCGGCCCAGCCCGTTCTGGCGCAGGCAACAAAAATGATCCCTTCCTTGCGCAACAAATCTTACGAAGAAAGGCTTTCCACCCTTAACATGTTCTCTCTTGAAAAACGTCGCCTCCGAGGAAAACTGATCGAATGTTTTAAAATACTTCATGGTTTCACGAATGTATACAGATCAACTTTGTTTATGGTCAATGACATTTTGCGTACGAGGAACAATGGCGTAAAACTCAAATGTAGACAACTAAATTCAGACTGCACCAAATTTTTCTTCACCAACGTTGTAATGCGAGAATGGAATAAGCTCCCACCGTCAGTGGTCCAGTGTAGCACGATTGACTCCTTCAAAAAAAAGCTCGACCGTCACTTCCTTCAACTTAATATCACCTAGCAACGTTTTGGAGCCTTCTGATTAATGTTAAATCACTTAGGTTTAAGGACAGACCACCTAGTCTGGAGCATGGGGTCTGTGTGGTCTGATTTTCTATGTAAATCCATGTAAATCTCTCCAAAGCAAAATTAATATTTACTTTTTCATTTTTTTTAAAGATTGCAAATATAATACTGTTATTGTTATTAGACTGAGTCCATCCATAATAACTATACATGCTTTTTTTTTTTCGAAAAAGTAAATATTCACTTTTGCTGTTGCTAACAATCAATCAATCACTTTATTCAGGAGAGAGAGAGAGAGAGAGAGAGAGAGAGAGAGAGAGAGAGAGAGAGAGAGAGAGAGAGAGAGAGAGAGAGAGAGAGAGAGAGAGATTAGTGGCGCAGGCTAATTTTATTTATAGTGGATGCCTTGATGGAGGACTCTTGCTTGGCCCATGCTACTCCTCGGTGCTCCTCTTGACCGAAGTTGATGAAGTTAATGTTGATTGAAGATCCGGACAGCATGTGGGTAATCTACCGCCTGTTATAGTAGGATATCAATGTATTATTATTATTATTATTATTATTTAGTATCACCACGAATTAGGCATACAATTGTCAATGGAAAAAAACCACGACAGATAGATCACGCCACCTTATAGGAATGTCGTCCGTCAGTGTTTACCGTCTCAGTTTGTATACAAAGCATTTCATCAAGCTTGAAAGTCACCTTGACATACGTGACCAATTGTAACAATTATTTTCCAACCTGTAACTCGTCACTCCTTCACGAGAGTCCGACTGACACACAACGGCAGTCGCTCTCGCCCCGACGCTCCTTGTACATATAGGCTAAGAATATAATTGCCTTAAGGAAGCTGGAGTCTTAATCAACGCCCTTTAAACGCCCCCCGGTACCCCGTTACACGCCACTCGGAGATGACTTGAAAAACCAGCGTGTATCGGTGGGGACTCCGTAGCCCTACCTAGGACCTAGCGTAGACTAGGGACCTAGTCTACGCTAGGTCACCACGCCAGCATGCTAACCACTCGGCCACCGACGTTGTTGTTGGCTCTGCTACTCTTGTTGTCTTTGTTACCCTTTTTTTTTTTTTTTTTTTTTTTTTTTTTTGGTTGTTGCCTATTGCGCCGGTAGGCATCTTCCCGGTGGGGCCTGATGGTCGGCCCAAGGCTTCTTCCAGGTGGGGCCTGATGGTCGGCCCAGCCCGTTCTGGCGCAGGCGAGTGTTTATAGTGGCGCCATCTTGCATTGGCTCATGCTGCCCCCCGGAACTCGTTCTTGATTCGCTTGGACGGCTTCCTCTAGAGTCCGGGTTGATGGGTGGTCTTCAGGACAGCATGTGGGTAGTTTTAAGCCACTCGGCGGTGACTGAAAAATCCGAGTGGTAGCGTGAGGATTCGAACCCGCGTCGTCCATCACGCGGCGAATGTGGGTCCAGTACGCTATCACTTCGGCCACCGCCTACCCTGTTCTTGATGTCGCCAACGATCTTATGGATGGTATTCTCCTCCTCCTCCTCCTCCTCCTCCTCCTCCTCCTCCTGATGATTCCTAGGTTGAGAAATTTATCATATGAACAAAGGCTTAAAGAAGAAAATTTATTCAGCCTATCAAAACGAAGAATGCAAGGCGATCTAATAGAAGTGTTTAAAATGTTTAAAGGATTCAGTGATATTAATGCGGAAGATTACTTTACAATTGATCGATAAAATAGAACAAGAAGAAATCACAATTTGAAGATAAGTGTTAAAAGATTCTCGTCGCACGAAGCTAAACACTTCTTCTTCAATCGAGTTGTTAATGTTTGGAACTCTCTACCCTGTGATGTCGTTGATAGTACAACAGTTATGGCCTTCAAGAATAGATTAGACAAGTATTTTGAATCCAACCAGCAGCTAAGATATTACTCATTGTCGTAATAACGTTAAGTTCTTTCGAATACTGGTGTCCTTGTCCGATTTTATCGCCCGGTTAGTGGTAGCAGTAATGGTAGTTCTTTCTTCTTTCCTACAAATTTCCATGCAGTTTTTCTATGCTGCATGGTTCTTTTTCCTTTCCTGCCAGCTTTGGCTGGAGGGATGGGGGGGGGAGCCTACGCCTTTGCTGTCCTTCATATTCCACCTTTGATTAGATAGTTAGTGTAGCTTGTAACAAACAGCCTCGTAAGGACCAGCAGGTCTGCTGTTGTTTGTTCTTCCTTTTTGTGTCTTTGTGTTCCTCCTCCTCTTTTCTCTCTCCTACTCCTCCATTACCATATTCATTAAGACATTACATTCAGCAGGTGTTGGAGATATAATGACGACGTGGATAAGAAACTGGATTACTGTGAGAAAACGAGTTTTACTCTGTGGACAAGTTTCTGAATGTCTGTCTCACACAGGCAGAGTACTACTGCTGTTTGTGGTGGGATATTATACTCTTTTTCTTAAACTGCATAGAAATGGGACTCATTGGTGAGACCACATCTAGAATAGGCAGCACAGTAATTCTTGTCTTCTTACTGAAGAGGTATATCGAGTTCCTTAAGGGTGTGCAGTGACGTACTGTGAAAAAAAGGCGACTACGAGGAGATTTCACACAGGTTTTAAATTACCTCAACAAGTTCAGTTTGAATTCCTAAATAACCCGAAAACTAGAAATTACCGATCATCAGTTCAAGCGAGAGAATGTAATTCGGATATCGACAAGATATTTGATCTCGAACGGAGTCTTCCGCCACTGCAACAACAATCTTCCTGCAGATGTAGTTGAAGCACGAACGATAAACTTTTAAAAATTGCTTCAGGAGTGAACTGAATGAACCCACATGTTAAAATAACTAGTACTTTAAGCGAATGGCTTCCCCAACAAACTGATTAAATCACTAAACAGGCAGCCTCGTCAGCAGGGTTGCCAGGTCTGTCCTTTTAAGGACAGTGTCCTATTTGAGATCCAACTGTCCGCAAGTTTTCATGAAAAAAGGACAACCTTAAAACTGTCCTTTTCTGTCCTATTTCTAAAATCCATGCTGGGTTCATAAATATAAATTTCAATAAGGATTATTCAGCAATAAATCACATAATAATGTTGCAGGTACGTGTACTGACGGGTGTAGCACCGGTCAGTACACGTCCAGGACGCGTCACTTTCATGTTAATGTTAGAACTAAAGCAAGAAACAAACTCAGTACAGGATCTCTTGAGGCCATCCTAAGAGTCAGAACACACCTACATAGAGGAAACTGCTACCAAAGTTTTACAGTAAGCAACAAAATGCTGCCCTATTCAACAGCAACATGTACAGAAAGGAAAGTATTGGAGAATGTAGTGCATCAGGATCTGCTTCTGCTACCACGTCAGCAGTACCTGATGGCGACGAGGATAATGAAGTGGACTCCTATGAAGAAACTGTCAATTCAGTATTAAAACAAGTATGTAAAGTATAATTATGTTCATAGCTTTGTTTCCCAAAAATTATACCCCTGCTGCATAACTTGTGTTGTTAATCATTAACAGCCTATTATTTTTAATAAAATCTGCTGACTGAAGAGTGAGGGGGTGACTGTTAAAGAAATTTAAAGAAAAAACATATATGTACCATATTAGTAAACGATCAATAGGCAAAAGGAAATTAATATATATGTTTGTCCTTTTCTGTCCTTTTTTCGGGATGAGTCTGTCCATTTTTTAGCTCACACGTCTGGCAACCCTGCTCGTCAGTGGCACGCCAGCCCTCGTCGAGTAAGCAACGCGGCTGGCCCTTCTCGCCAGCCGTAGACTGCGAGTTGCTCACTCGGCTCCTGCTGGACCCATATTTATAAAGAAATTTATGTGAGATGTAAACTGAGACATATCCGAGTATTAACAATGACGAGACATAACCCCCCTCCTTACGTTTCACCCCCTCAACATAACCAGCTCGACATAAGCGAGTATTAATACATCGTTGCCAAACCCTGAGCTGCACATATGAAAGGGATGCCAACTCAAAATAAAATGTTGGAATTTGGTATAATTTTGATGTTAAAAGCATATTGACGTATTGGAAATATATATAAAATAAAAACAAAGTATTTTTGGGTATTGTTGGAGATGCATAGACCAACATCACATGGAATAATGATAACATTAAAGACGTAGGCCCTCAAACATGTAAACAAACATTCCCGCGAGCTCCAAGCTAGCAGTCAGCCATGGACGCCAACAGCCAGCCACGACCTTTAGAGCCCCTCAGCAGCCAACGAGGTCAGCAGCAACAGCAGCAGCAGCTTCTTCAGGAGCAGCAGCAGGAGGGACCACAGCCACAACATCAGCAGCAGCAGCAGGAACAGCCGCCGCCCCAGCTACAGCCTCCTTGGCAGACACGTCACCGCAATGCCAACTGGACGTACGCTGAAACTCTCTCCCTCGTACAGCTATATAGGGAAAAAGCAGCCATCCTCAAAGGAAATTTTTCGGAAAATGACTGCTTTGTTGAGGCAAAGGTGAAGACGTGGGGCAGCATTGTCACTCGCCTGGCGGCACTCCACCCAGGCTTCAGTAGGTGGACGAAGCAGTGCCAGAGACGCTGGCAGACAGTGATGCAAGATGCAAAAACTAAAATAAGGGCCTTCCATAAGGACAGGAATGGAACAGGTAAGATTTTTCTTGAAATAAAATGGTATTCATGAAGTGCAAGGAATGGTTAACAAGCAAATAGTGACAGTCCTGTAAATTTCAATGCTCATTAAGTGCTTGATGGAAATAACATTTGTAATGTATTGCCTTTTCTTTTCAATCAAGGGAATTCAATTGACTTAGCCTTGCACTCGTGTACCAATATATATATATATATATATATATATATATATATATATATATATATATATATATATATATATATATATATATATATATATATATCTCTATATATATATATATATATATATATATATATATATATATATATATATATATATATATTGGTACATCAAGGACGTCTCTTCGTGCCCGAAAAGTCCTCAGCTGCCGCAGACGCGCACCCACTACCTCCGCCATCTTGACTGTTTTGCTTCGCTTAGGTCGACCTAAGGAATGCAATATTACCTCCTACCCGCGCGTAGCTGGCGAGTCAGTTTAGGTTCCGCTTAGTTGAAACCTAAGGGTTATGCTTCCCTTACGTCTCGGTGTCCGCCATTTTCTTGATTGATGCCTCACATAAGAGAAACATATTCTTTATAAGTACGGGCCCAGGCACGGCTGCCTTACGCACCCGTGCCTCCGCTCGGCGCGTCTGCCGGCGGGGGCAACCCCCTACAGTGCCTACACCCGCATGAGGTCTTCACCACCTCGACACTCCCGCTGCGGGCCGTCATCTCGACAACGGCCTGCTTCCCTAAAGGGGATAAATCTTGAGACGACGACGTCATAAGCTAACATACTCTCTGTTGGTTCATCTTCTATGTTTACATGTTTCAAAATTTCTTCATTCCCATTCTGTTTTTATTTATTTTTTCTTCCTTCTCTACTACCTTTCTTCCTTTATATCAGCTATTATTTCTTCTTCTCCTTCTCCTTCTCTTTTCTTCTTCTTTTTCTTCTTCGTCTCTTCTTTTCCCATTTCTATATCTTATTTTTCTTATTCTTTAAGTTTTCCTTTCTTTGTGTTTTGTCTTTTCTTAATCTTCAGCTTCTCTTTTGTTTTTGTTTTTTCTTCTCCTTTTATCTTCCACTCCTTTTCCTTCTTCTAATAATAGTTCTGGTATACACTTTTCAATATTTGAGTAGGTAATCAGACAGCTGTCGAAACGGACGTAATATTCTCTCGGTGAGATATATACGGGAGGGGAGGGCTGCTGCAATCTTATCAAAGATCTTCCCGTGTCCTCACTTTCCGTTTCTCTATTATTACATTAACACTAAAGAGTAATTCAGCATCCTCTCCTAAGATGAAAAAAAAAAAAATCATACCTATACACAAAATACATACACCAACACACATACCGATTCCTCTTTTTCTAAATATATCATGGCTACGAGTCATGCAGTCTTCTATACTCCATTTTGGAAGGGGAACATGCATCTCCCTAGATCGGATTCCACCTTTGGTAACAAACTAAAAAGGTATTTTGGTAGCTCTAATTTTTTCTTTATCATTTTTTGCAACATTCGCGGTCTTTGCTGTAACTGTCTTTGCTCAAACTGTTATCTCCGGTGGGCTCCTCCGATCACAACCTTATTTCTGTATCCTGTCCTATCGCTCCTGTACATCCTCTGGACCCACCGAAAAGGCGATGGTTTTGGCATTTTGCTTCAGCTCTGGGGGACGACCTGAGGATGTACTTTTCCGATTTCCCGTGAAATGATACTGCTTCCAGGAGAGGGACCCTTCTGTGTGTGCCCAGCGCATCACAGAGGTGATTGTCTCTGGAATGGAGGCACACATTTCACGTACTTTCTCTACTCCCCATGCTAAAAAGCATTGGTTTAATCACGCTTCTTTTCGTGCTGTCAAAGATAGAGAGGCAGCTCACAAAAGGTACCAGAGCCTTCGAACTCCCGCTAACCATGATCTTTACATTTCCGCCCGTAATCGTGCCAAATCTATTCTTCGACTTACCAAAAACTCCTTAATCCATAGCAAATATACCTTGCTTTCTCTAATTCTTCCAGAGACTTCTGGCACTTAGCCAAAAATATCTCCTCCAATTTCACTTCTTCCTCTTTCCCGCCTCTTCTTAACCCAGACGGCAGCACTGCCGTCTCATCTATCTCTAAGGCTGAACTCTTCACTCAAACTTTCTGTAACAACTCCGCTCTCGACGATTCTAGGCGTATTCCTCCTACTTATCCCACCTCTGACTCATTCATGCCTGTTAATAAGATTCATAAGAATTATGTTTTATATGCCCTCTATGGCCTCAACTATCAAAAGGCTTATGGACCTGATGGAGTGCCTCTTATTGTCCTTAAAAACTGTGCCTCCGTGCTGACACCCTGCCTGGTCAAACTCTTTCGCCTCTGCCTATCAACATCTATCTTTCCTTCCTGCTGGAAGTACGCCTTCGTACAGCCCGTGCTTAAGAAAGGTGACCGTTCCAATCCCTCAAACTACCGCCCTATAGCTTTACTTTCTTGTCTATCTAAAGCACCTTTCCACTTCTAACCTTCTATCTGATCGCCAGTATGGGTTCCGCAAGGGGCGTTCTAATGGAGATCTTCTTGCTCTCTTAAATGATTCTTGGTCATCCTCTTTTAGCTGTTTCGGTGAAACTTTCTCTGTTGCGCTAGACATTTCCAAAGCCTTCGATAGAGTCTGGCACAAGTCTTTACTTTCTAAACTGCCCTCTTTCGGATTCTATCCTTTTCTCTGTTCCTTTATCTCCAGTTTCCTTTCCAGCCGTTCTATCTCTGCGGTGGTAGACGGTCACTGCTCTTCCCCTAAACCTATCAACAGTGGTGTTTCACAGGGCTGTGTTCTATCACCCACTCTCTTCCTATTCATCAATGATTTTCTTTCCATAGAAACTGTCCTATCCACTCATACGCTGATGACTCCACTCTGCGTTATTCAACTTCTTTCAACAGAAGACCCTTTCAACAGAAATTACATGACTCCAGGCTGGAGGCTGCAGAACGCTCAACCTCAGACCTTACTATCATTTCCGATTGGGATAAAAGGAACCTTGAGTCCTTCAGTGCCTCAAAAACCGAATTACTCCACCGATCAACTTGACACAATCTTCCAAACACCTATCCCCTATTCTTCGACAACACTCAGCTGTCACCATCTTCAACACTAAACATCCTCGGTCTATCTTTAACTCAAAATCTTAACTGGAAACTTCACATCTCCTCTCTCACTAATCAGCTTCCTCGAGGTTGGGCGTTCTGTATCGTCTCCGCCAGTTCTTCTCCCCCGCACAGTTGCTATCCATATACAGGGGCCTTGTCAGTCCTCGTATGAAGTATGCCTCTCACGTGTGGGGGGGCTCCACTCAGCTTTCCTGGACAAAATGGAGTCTAAGGCCCGTACCAAGAGTCACGAAGGTTCACCTATAGTCACTAACATTTTTGGAACGATGGTCTGCGGGAGCGACGAAGGGAAGGCAAGGTCTACCCCGTGTCTTCCCTCGTACCTTCGAGGAAAAATATGTATATTTGGCGTGGCAAATAGTTGCGGTTTAGTTAAAACAACCTGAGAAAATATTTTCCCTAATTGGAAAGTCGTATATTATAGTTGCAGCGAATATGTTTGTCTTGTTTACAACAACAGCACGCGCCTTCAAAGCACAGAGGAACCAGCCAGGCGGGAACCTTCGTGGCTCACATTCTCCAACGATCTATGGTTTTTCAAATTCTTTCTCATTTCAGTGAAGACATCTGGCTCTGCAAGTGCAAGGGGTATCTTAATAATTTACCGCATGTAAATAACGATTAATAATGGAAGAAAAAACATTAAATAATAAATAATAACTGTTGAATGCGATGCAAGGCTATTTCGAATATTAGGCTGCCCATATTATTTATACATGCAGCAAAAATTTCTTATGTATAGACACTTGCAGAGTCGTATGTCACTTTATATCCCTTAATGAGATGAAATATGAGTATCTGAAAGACTATAGATCGTTCGAGTATGATCAAACTATACTGTTTGATATACAAGTTGTTTCTTCGTCTCCTTGTATGGTATATTATCGATGCAAATCTTCTGTTTGCGGTTCATATACAGTGGTTTGAGGATTTTTTGTATACACAAACATTCAAATGATCTTCACAAACTCACAATGCGCAGGTGCCACATCTTCGTTCACGAGTGGACAGACGGAATGAAACGGAAAATATTATGGCTGTAATAGCACCATGGAGGTATTATACCTCCATGAATAGCACTGTGTGTTTGTATGTGGGTGCGTGCATTAGATCTGGTAGGTGAAAAGAAGGTTGCAGTGTGTGTATGTGCCTTCCCGAGTGACTTGTGGTAAGGATTGAAGGCACGTGCCTACATTGTCGAGGGGAAGGTACGCGGCTCGACCTTCACGACTCTTGGTACGGGCCTAAGGCTCTTCGTCTCATCAGCTCTCCTCCTCTTACTGCTAGTCTTCTACCTCTTAAATTCCACCGTCATGTTGCCTCTCTTTCTATCTTCTATCGTTATTTTCACGCTGACTGCTCCTCCGAACTTGCTAACTGCATGCCTCCCCCCCTCCCGCGGCCCCGCTGCACACGACTTTTCTACTCATGCTCATCCCTATACTATCCAAATCCCTTACGCACGAGTTAACCAGCATCTTCACTCTTTCGTCCCTCACGCTGGTAAACTCTGAAACAATCTTCCTTCATCTGTATTTCCTCCTGCCTACGACTTGAACTCTTTCAAGAGGAGGGTATCAGGACACCTCTCCTCCCGAAATTGACCCCTCTTTCGGCCACCTCTTTGGATTCTTTCTAGGAGCAGCGAGTAGCGGGCTTTTTTATTATTGTTTCCTTTTTATTGTGAACTTGAGCTGTCTCCTTTGTTGTAAAAAGAAAAAATAGCCATTCTTTGGAACACCATCTCTCCTCCTCTAAACCTCATCGTTTCTTTCTAATCCAAACACAAATTTCAGAAATTATTGGCAGTAATCTCTATTATGTTCTTTACTACTTTTCTATTTTAAATTTCAATTCAAAGCTGTATGTGGTGTCTATGTATGCACCGCTATCAGTTGCTCTCGTGTCCACAAATTTTATTCTTCAAAATTATCCACCGTCCACCAAAGATTTACTATGACTCTATTACTAAATACATCTATGCTATTTATCTTTGAGCTAACTCCACTAAACTAACTAACCGGAAGCATACGCCAGGGGGCGCGTCGCTTCAGTCAGTCGCCTCATCTACCCTTGACCCCTCCCTCTAGCAAGTCCCAACGCAGCTACCCAATAGGCGCACCTAACATCACCATAGCCGATCCAGGATTCAGTACGTTTCCTAACTTATATGTTATAACTGTATTTCATAAAAAAATCCTTATAACCAAAACTAACTAAAATTGTGAATATTCTTTGCTTGAATAAAACATTGAATAAAGTGCAGAACAATAATATGAAAATACGTTCATATTTTAAGCGACAACTGTGGGTCGAGGCAGTAGCGCACGCCATTTTGCGGGTATGATCTACTTTAAATAAGCATATTTTTACTGCGCAAAGCAGGTGGTGTCACTTATTGTGATTTCGTGAGCTTTCATATTTATCTATTTGTGTATATTTCAAGGAGGCATAACTTACATTACCACTTTCAATTTTAATTGTGACATGAATTTGTGACTGTTTATCACAATATAATTTCACTCAATTAAGTGAACCAGACACCATTGAAATATTATCAGTGTATGTATGAATGAATAGAAAGATAAGCGCATACTTTGATTTAACTTTCGGATGTCTCGTGGACCATTAATAAATAAAAACAAAAATTTGGATAGGCTACCCTTTAGCCCACTACAGCCACTCGAGGCACAAAAAGTCCCTTCGCCAAGTTTGTACCCCACATTTAGTGATGTTTGGTGCGCCTTTTCGTTTCAAGCCCATCCCGGCAAAATCGGTCAACTTGCCCAAGCCAAGAGCTACGTGGGCGCCCTCTTAGTATCCTCTACTCAGGGTTGTCTCTTACAAAAACAACCCTATAGCCAGGATCGACGTCCAGAAAGCGTACCATGTGCCCATATAGCCGGAGTTAGCGTTCACGGACTAAACTAGTAACAGGCTTCAATTTAGTTTCATGAAGTAGTTGCTAGTTCGATACGACGTCATTCCAGTGATACTCAATGTTCCAGGTAACAAAGGCATTGACATGCCGCTTCAAATCACTGCCATACAGTAGGACAAGGAGCACAATGACTTTAAATACTCGAATCTTTGTCCGCCTGCACAGATATCGACAACGCCATGCAGTCGTGTTGAGCAAGTCCGTAACACCGTGGGCTGGGGCAGTCCGTCGAGTGACCTCCTGCCAAGATCCACCATTTTTATGCAGTACGCTACGAATATATGTGAAACTTTTGTTGACCTCATTGTCCTTACTGCATGCATGAGCAGACTGAACTGTATCATCCAGTAAACCTCCAAACGACTGTACCTCGGTTATGGTCCAGAGGATAGCATGATGGCGCCTCGTCCAGGACGACGCGGTTTCGCGCCCCCCTGTGCCACAAGTGTTATAGTAGGATATCAATGTATTATTATTATTATTATTATTATTATTATTATTATTATTATTATTATTTAATATCACCAAGAATTAGGCATACAATTGTCAATGGAAAAAACCCACGACAGACAGATCACGCCACCTTATAGGAATGTCGTCCGTCAGTGTTTACCGTCTCAGTTTGTATACAAAGCATTTCATCAAGCTTAGAGGTCACCTTGACTTACGTGACCAATTGTAACTTCATTATTTTCCAATCTGTAACTCGTCTCTCTTTCACGAGAGTCCGACTGACACACACCTGCAGTCTCTCTCGCTCAGACGCTCCTGTACATATAGGCTTAAGAATATATTCGCCTTAAGGAAGCTGAGTCTTAATCAACGCCTTTAAACGCCCCCCGGTACACCGTTACATTAAATGGTGGCAGCGGTGGGAACAATCAGGACACCGAGAATTCTTGCTTCGCGAAACGTAGGGACTCAACACACTCAAGACAGGGATCTGATAGGAGATCAGGGGGATACAGGGGCGGCCATCACTCATTACACAGGAACCCTACGCCAAACCATCAGCGGAAGGCTGCCTTTTGCCATGTCCACGGGAATTGTTTCCATGATTCAGACAGTTGTTATGCAATACAAAAGGCCAAGGAGGAACAGAAGATTAAGTCCTCGGCGGACAGTAAACCACACTCCTCCTCTTCTCAGAATAAAAAGGCATGACTGCGTGACAGCCACAAGGCGTACATCCAGGTATCCCATAACGACGATACTAATTGGGAGCAGCTTGACTCAGTCATTGCCGCCTTGGGACGGACAAGCATAATTGCCCTCCCTTGCAAGGTGGGCAAAATTTCACTCACCTTAGCGGTAGACACAGGTGCGACAGTCAATGTAATCTCAGACTCCGCTTACAGGTCACTGACACAACAGGCGAGAGGGGGAAATTGGCCGCTCCACCAAAACGACCCGAATGTGGTACGACAGGCACCACTTTGGGAATCCTAGGGCGAGTACCACTAACAGTCAGCTTACATGAAAAGGTATGTCCCTTTCGAAATTTATTTTATGCATCTAGCAGGTTTGCCTTACCTGTAGATGGGATCTTAGGATTAAACGCCATGAAAGACCTGCACATAACCATAGACCCTGAAAGCAACGCGATCGTGTATCAAGGACGACGCATACAGGGGATGGTAAATCCATCGCCTATGTCACCTGTAATCCCGCCCTCAGAGATGAAAATGACCAACCCACCACAGACTCAGGATCTGCAACCGCCCAAGTGTCACCTCTTACGGTCAAACACATGAAAACATTACAGACTTGTGGTGGACAGTAACGGCAGTCGTAGAAGGTCCTCAAATAGTTCTGGATCGTGCTGCAAAACTTGTTAAAATCCTAACGCCCTCCAACGGGCAGTGATGTGTGTATCGACGAAGCAACACACATACACCGGGTGACGGTGGAGGTTACTCTCGCGACAGTCAAGGAGGGAGGTATTGCAGAGGCATTGGTAATAAACACGTCAGGATCCCCTGTATCCTTAAAACACGGTTTTAGATTATGCCAGTGTCTAGTGTATGGGAAAAATGTAGCCCCGGCACCAGCTGAATACCCTTCAGCCCAAGTCTCAGGCATAACCTCGGCGTGTCAGGATTCTCACAAACAAGACACAGCTAATTTAGAGGCATTTCTAAAAGTTGCACACTATTCCGAATTTAAGCCAACCTTAGTCCAGCTGCTGGAACATTATAGGGGGGCGCTTGCTCTACCAGGCGAGCCGCTTGGAGTTACGCAGTGTGCTGAACACCACATTAAGTTAAAACCCAATACCAATCCTGTATATATCAACACATACAAGCTCGCCCACAGTCAGAGGGAAGTAGTGCAGCAACTTATATCCGATATGTTAGAACAAGGTGTCATAAAAAAATCGAACTCCCCGTGGAATTCACCCTTGTTTCTGGTTCCAAAGAAAGACGGTTCTTATCGTCCTGTGATTGATTTCCGGCGTGTGAACAACGCGACCGTGGATAATCATTTTCCGCTTCTTGTTCTTAGAGATCTTCTGATGTGCCTCGGTAGAGGAAATAAAGACTTTACGAGTCTAGATCTGGTCAGTGGCTACTGGCAACAGCCCATGGCCCCCGAGTCCCGTGAAATAACGGCTTTCAGCACGCCTCATGGCCACTATGAGTGGACGAGGATGCCGTTCGGGCTCAAAGGAGCTCCCTTGACCTTCCAAAGGACAATGAACAGTATTTTTGGAGACTTGCTGGGCAACTCTGTCTATGTGTATTTAGACGACATCATCATAGCAAGTAAAGACGTGCATGCACACATGGAAACACTAAAAGCAGTCCTACATAGACTTCAAGAGGTCGGACTAAAGCTCAAAATCACCAAATGTGAATTCTTAAAGCCTCGGATCAAGTTCTTGGACCATGTCGTGGACGAATTCAGCATCCACACAGTGGACGACAAAATAAAAGCTGTTGCCGAGTTCCCTCAGCCAACGTCTACAGACAAGGTACGGTCTTTCTTGGGAGGCGCAGGTTATTACAGGCCTTTCATGAAGGACTTCGCAGCACGCGCGAGTCCCCTCACCCATCTACTAAAGAAAGACGTACTATTTCAGTGGCTCCCAGCTCAACAAACGAGTTTTAAGGATTTAAAGAAAGCGCTTACACAGGCTCCGGTCCTTGTCTTTCCGGATTTCAAGGACCCCTTTCAGCTTTGTACCGACGCTTCGGCCAGTGGACTAGGAGCAGCTCTTATGCAAACAGATAAGTCCGGCAAAAAGCATGTGATAGCGTTCGCCAGTCGAGTACTAACAGCTCCGGAAAAGGACTATTCTGTTACCCACCTAGAGGCTCTTGCCATTGTGTGAGCTCTGAAGCATTTTCGAGACATAGTGATGGGGCACAAAATTGTGGTGTATACGGACTACGCGGGTATCACTGATCTTTTCAAGGGAAAAAACCTACACGGTCGTCTGGTAAGATGGTTCTTAACGATCCAAGCATACAATCCGGAGATAAAATATATCACCGGGAAAACAAATGTGGTCGCAGATGCCCTATCTCGAAATATTCCATTAGGCGCGATTACCACCCCAGAGGTCATCCACAACTTCACTTCACCTGAGCTACACACTGCTCAGCGAGACCACCCAGTGTGGAAGAGGTTAATTTACGCCCTAGAGTCGGGAGACGAAACAAACCTTCCAGAATTGCCAGTTCCCTTTTCACAATTCTTCCTATCAGGGGACAACCTCCTTTGAAGGTAATGGCCAACCAAACCGGTACCTATAGACCAACTGGTCATCCCAGACAAATACGTCCCCGTGACGCTTAAGCTGGTCCATGGCACACCCATTGCGGGTCACCCTGGAAGGGACAAGACGCTATCTGTCACCAGACAAAAATACCACTGGCCCACATTACGGGTTGATGCAGAAAAACATGTCGCACATTGTGTCGTTTGTGCTAAGCACAAGGGGTCCGTAAAAGGGCCAGCACCTATGTTGCAATACCCAGTATCAGTGGCGCCATGGGATGTTGTAAATATAGACTTATTACAGCTTCCCCAGAGCCAACATGGTTCGCGTTACTTATTGGTGTGCGTCGACCAGTTCTCTAGGTTCCTTGTTCTAGCGCCTCTCAAGGACAAGACAGCCACACGCGTGGACCATGCCCTCGTGACTCACGTGTTGTGTCCCCATTCGTCTCCTCGAATTCTTTTGAGTGACAATGGCACCGAGTTTAGGAACACAGTATTGAGCGAAATCTGCGCTCAGTTTAACATCACGCAATCCTTCATCACAGCTTACCACCCAGCTGCTAATGGGTTGGCGGAGAGGGCTAATAGGAAAATCTTACAGGTCCTCAGGCCTATCGTGAACGATCTCCACGATAACTGGGAGGATTGGCTATCGCACATAGCCGCTTCCATAAATACGTCGGTAAACGACTCTACGACTCTACGGGGAAGTCTCCCTAATACATCTTATATGGGGTGGAGAAACGTCTTCCGTACGAATTCCTAACAAAAGCACCACACCAACCTTTCTACAACATTGATAGGTACGCACAACAGCAGATGCATATGTTTTCCAAGATACACTTAAAGGTTAGGAGTACGTTAAAAGCTACAAAGGTTGAAATGATGTCAAAACAACACAAACAGGCCGTCCCGGTGGATTTAAAAGAGGGTGACACAATCATGATTAAGCAAGCGGAAAGGAGTTCCAAACTGGGGGCTAAATTTGTGGGTCCTTACCGAGTTGTTGGGAATGTCAGGGGAAATCGGTTCGAGGTTCTTGAGTCAAATAGTGGAGTCAGTCTAGAAGTTCACAGTGATCGTCTGAAAGTCATTCCCTCACCCTTGGACCTTGATATTGGTAATTCCCCTTCAGAGTCAAATGTTCAACAAAATAATCCCAACACCCATAGCTATAACTTGAGACCACGGGTTTAAATACTGCATTCCCACCACTTTCAGATCATGATGTTGCGTTTTCTGATCCTCTTGTTGTACCTCGGCTCCCTGCTTGCAACGACACCCATCCACCTGAAGCCTGGCGCCCTCACGGCACACATAGGAGAGGTCTTCCTCATAGAAGATGTGCTCCTCGTAAAATATCCATATACTTCCTTGACCAACACCACAGACACAATCAGGATAGTCTCAGAAAAACTACTTGGCATGGCAGACGCCATACGGGCAACCAAGACTAGGGAATCAAAGGCACCTTCTAGTACCAACTCTCTGAATCTTTTTCAACTACTGGAGGATAGGATTCTGTTCTTACGGGGAAAAGTTGATGAAGTAGACATGGATTATAGTTTTCACTTAGTTCACTCTCGGGTAAAGAGGAGGTTGCTCAACATCGTTGGGTCCACCTCAAAGTTCCTCTTCGGTACGGCAACCGACGCGGACGTACGCGATTTGCGGGACCAATACACTCATGTACTTTCCTTTGCTGCCCGAAATCGCAAGGTGATCAACGCCAATTGTAGAAAACTTGCGCGATTGCATACTCACATTGAGGAACTGCTAGAGCAAACAAATAAGATGGTAGAAGTTATCAACATAGTTGTCAAGCAGATCGACCAGGTGAATCAGTTTCTTCTCCTAGATAAGGCCTTGCATGTATTGGAAAACGTCATTAACTCTGTCGCAACGGCAAATCAGCAGGTTATTAGCAACATGGTTGATGCAGCGCACGGTAGAGTCACACCTGCCTTGTTCCCTCTACACGATTAGAGAACGACTATCCATATCGGGTATCAAAATTATAGTCTCAAGCCTTTATTCAACCCAGACATGAATCAATATTTTTACCCCTTGATTGAGTCCACCCTCACCCCCGATGCCATAATCATTCATGTTCCGTTTCAAACGGCGGACGTGTTTGAGGCCCATGAAATTGTCCCATTCCCCTTTTCCGTTAAGGACAGTGTGTTATCCCTGGACACGTCCCCGTCTCTTGTCTTAATCGCGAAGGACTTCGCTCTGTATTCAACGGGTAGCTACTCACTCTTGCAATATTGCAAGGAGACGGTCTTCAGGCGATTCTATTGCTCTGCGTCTCTTTTTGCCTTCCTACCGGTTCGGGGAGGAGTGTGTGAGATCGCCCTCACCCGGGTGACCGTGTCTGACGCTCTTTCCCTGTGCCCTTACAAGCAACTACCCCCAACACCTGTTTTCCATAAGAACTTTCAGGGTCTGCATTATTTCTATTTTCCTCAGTCCTTTTATGTATCGGTAATCTGCCCGGAGGGTACCACTTATCAACGGGTTACTGGTCACTATGCCATAGGGGAAGCATGCTCCGCTCCACAAACATAACAACGTACCCGTCCCGGATCCGTTTTCACGGCCAATATTTCCCATAGAGTGTTTCCTCTGCGGTCTTTCGATAACATTCACTTCTCCAGCATCTCTTTTGTGACTAATTCCCTTAATTCATTATCTTTCGCAAACGAAACAGAGTTTGCGGAAACCCTGAAGGAAACGCTGCCTGAATACTTGCACCTCACCTACTTGTACCCTGGAATTTTTGTGCCAATGTTTCTGATGTTCGTCAGTCTCGTCGTCATGTGCTACCTTATTAGGAGGAACTCTGTCCTGCACGATTATTTGATTGTGCAGACACGGCGACTGGATGCAGGGAGGCCACTGGCAAGGTAGTTTTTTTTTTTTCTCTCAGGCAAGTCAAATGACAGACACCTGGCATTCCCCTGCTCCTGTATCTTAACATTGTACTATGTTTCACTACTGTATGTTTCACTACTGTATTTTTTTAGGAGCTAGATGAACGTTTCATTGTCTGTAACTATGCCAGTTGATAGCTACTTATACATGTGTCCTTATATTTATCTTTTGAGAGATTTCTTATGATTCATGTCACACACGTTGTGTTTTACCTCTCACTATTTATATTATTACTGTAATGGCCCGAAATGTACTACAGTTGTAATGGTATTTTTCCCCATGTAAATAGAGTTAACCTGGGGTGTTTGCGCAACCAGTTATATATGTATGTGGGTTTCTCATGAGAGAGAGAGAGAGAGAGAGAGAGAGAGAGAGAGAGAGAGAGAGAGAGAGAGAGAGAGAGAGAGAGAGAGAGAGAGAGAGAGAGAGAGAGAGAGAGAGAGAGAGAGAGAAAGGAAAGAAGGAAGTACACAAGAGAAGGAGGAAAGAAATGAAAAGTATGAGAGGAGAGAGAGAGAAAGAAGTTTGAGAGAGAAAGGAGAGAGAGAGAGAGAGCGAGAGGGAAGAGATGGGTGTTGAAACAAAGAGGCCTGTTGTGCTCCCATATCTCCCCTACAATCTGTAGTGTCAACAAAATTCAGAGGTGTCAGGGGTCAAAACAGGGTATCGTTGCCAAAAGTGGTCAATCTGACTTCTTTTAATTATTGCGGGAGAACGGTAAATATTTACAATGGAAATAAAATACCAGAGACCTTATATTGATATTGGAGGCCTACCAAGGAAATCTCAGGTCTCAAGCAGGCCTAACCTGCGGTCAGTTTGTCACTCCGTGACGTCACACCAAGGCATTTTGGGGCTGAGACTAACGCCCCTTCCTCGCACTAGGTTGTGGGAGCGAGCTCATTCTCACGAGCGACATCGCCCCTTTCAGGTGAGGCAAGAACTGTTCACGGTCTTCAACTCACTTTGGCTATAATACTATAACTGAGGCTGGATTCTCACGAGCGACATCGCCCCTTTCAGGTGTGCCAAAGGCAAGCCTGACAGATGGGAAGCTGGGCGTCGTCCAGACCAAGGCCAACATGCAGCAGTAAACACTTTTGAAGCTGCGTTGGGGGGGGATTGCCTGTGGCAGGGTGTGTGAAGAGAGGAAGGAAAGGAGAAGGCAAAAAGGGTGGTATGTGTGTTGTTCTCAGGGGTAACAATGGATAAGCGCAAACACTCACTAGTTTAGTTAGGACGTAATTAAGGTGTGGAATGGTGGAGTCTGTGTTTCCCCGTGTGGGTGGAAACAGTATTATGTTGGTGTTACTTATTGCCATGTGTGCATGCTAGGTTAAGGTGTTAACATTAACCTGTGTTCATGGTATTTACAAGTGTAATTAGTGATGTAAGATATGTAAGCTAACCTCTAATAAGTGGACCCTGTCCTATGACCCTTAGTTCACCATCAGAATCCCTAAACAATTACCTCAAGTAACTTTCTTAAAAGTCGTGGTACCTACATTACTTGGACAGGTGATGATCCTGTGTGCGATAATGGTGCCTTACAAGACTGGGTGAATAAACTACTAATTTTACTCTGTGGTTTAAATGATCAACAATTAATTCTACTTTGAGGTATAATGAATGCCCATGAACGGCACGACATTACTACACAAATGTTCTTACATAGCCAGTGTTTTAATGTAATTGTATCATAAGCATTCTTCTTAACAAGATCCCACTATGTATGATAATAATAACTAGACTGCTAGTTAGATTTTTGTAAATCGCGAGGTCGCGATCACTGGTAGGTGACCGAGCAGTGTTATAGTAGGATATCAATGTATTATTATTATTATTATTATTATTATTATTATTATTATTATTATTATTTAATATCACCATGAATTAGGCATACAATTGTCAATGGAAAAAACCCACGACAGATAGATCACGCCACCTTATAGGAATGTCGTCCGTCAGTGTTTACCGTCTCAGTTTGTATACAAAGCATTTCATCAAGCTTAGAGGTCACCTTGACATACGTGACCAATTGTAACTTCATTATTTTCCAATCTGTAACTCGTCTCTCCTTCACGAGAGTCCGATTGACACACACCTGCAGTCTCTCTCGCTCAGATGCTCCTGTACATATAGGCTTAAGAATATATTTGCCTTAAGGAAGCTGAGTCTTAATCAACGCCTTAAACGACCCCCGGTACACCGTTACACAAGCTGGGATTTTTCAGCCACCGCCGAGTGGCTTAAGACTATCCACATGCTGTCCAGAAGATCACCCATCAACCCGGACTCTAGATTCTAGGATCAAAGATGAGCTCAGGGGGACAGCATGAGCCAATGCAAGATGGCGCCTCTATAAACTCTTGCCTGCTCCACAACGGGCTGGGGCCGACCATCAGGCCCTTCCAGAAAGCCTACCAAACCATAGGCGTAAACGTAAAAAAAGAAAAAGGAAGAGGCCAAGAAGGCAAAAGAGGATACCACCAACGGTCGCGGAAAGGCGTCGCTACCATAATATTGCACTAGTATTTGGTGACGAGTGTCCAGAAAGATGTCAAATGCTGGATAAAAAAATATACAATGATTTGGCACTCTTGCGACACCCCAGCAGTAAGGATTATTTTCCGGCAGAAGCGCAAGAAGATAAGAAGAAGAGACTAGGTGGATCATAACAGTGGTGCTCGCAACGTGACTTTACGGTAAATAGGTGGCTGCAATCAGTAGTCAATGGTTAGATAATTTGTAGATTATTTGGGCACAGGATCACTTATATTGATTAGTTTCATACATGGAAATGACACAAATCAAGAAATAAATAATTATGATACAATAGCTTCCAAACTTTAAACGTCCATAGCAAAAAACAGGAATATTTTGCCTTTGAAAAATCGTAGAATATGTAAAACTAACTAGATTTACTTGAGAAAAACGCATGTTTATTGGTAATGGTAATAATCCCATGCTAAGATTTTTTTAATATATAAAGTTAAGATAAAAAAAAACTACAATCGGCACGACGTTACTTACGACGTACATAAAATAGCTGCGATATTTCATGAGGAAGAGAGGATTAAAAAGGAAAAGAAAATGTTACGATATTTGAATTGAACTTAAGTACTGACATGCCAAACTACATGTCTCTAGGACATTTAAAAAATATGACCATGTTATATGTCGTGAAGCAATGACGTCATGACGTACCAAATCCTCATGGTAACACAATAAATGTAATCACGATTTAAATATATTTTAAAAATTCCAAGTCGACAGATCGAAAACTTTTTCTTCTGTGATTTTTTTTGTGTGTGTGATGAGGTCCAATACAATATGCAAGCATGCAATTATCAAAATGTTCCCACGGAAATGTAGAGTACCAAACTTTAAAAAGAAAAACTTCTTATTCAACAGATAAACTCTTCCACTTGGGTGAAAAGCGACATTACGTTAAAAACAGTCTAATGCTGTTTCAGGGAAAAATCATTTTGAAACTTGTTATTCAGGCAAATAGAAGTGCAAAACGACCAGAAATATAATTTCATAATGAAACCAAGCGACAAGAAAAATACATTAGTAAGGCAGAGCGTACGTATGCAGACAGTATTGTTGAAACCTTAAAAAAAAAAAAAATCTTCATTTATATAAACAAATAGAGATTAGACAATCGATTCCAATCTCCCAATTTTATAGCCAACTTATTCCTCTTTCATTGAAATGGAGAGCGCCCAAGATCTAGGAGTGAATTTGCCTCGGCGGAGGCTCTGAAGAATATCAATGAGAGTCGCGCTGGCAGGTTTGCTGGGAATCGGGAGCAATACAGGGCTATGTCACATAGGACTAGAGCTCTCCTGAGAATAGACAAGGCGAGTTATGTCAGGGGTCTCGCTGAGGAAGTTTAGGGACATGTAAATGCGAATTGCCTCCAACCTGCTTACCGAAACCTGAAGAAGCTCCGCTCCAAGTCTCCCTTTCAGATGAGCGCTATCCTATCAGTGACGGCCGCTGTCATGGATGGACAGAGGGTTCGTTGGAATGAGTACTTTGAACAGTTGTACACGGCGAACCTTCCGAGTGGGCAGCTTCCAGTTGCTGGGTTGCAGGTGGCGGATGCTGATCCACCCATCGACGAAAGTCCACCTTCTCTAGTCGAGGTCAGAGAGGCTTTGGCAAAGTTGAGGGGTGGAAAGGCACCTGGTACCTGTAAAGGCGTTTTCAGTTGTGTCACCGACAAGTCAAACGAAGGTAGACAGATGGGAACGGGGTCAGACGTGCTCCGGGATATGTTTGACCAAAAGACTCTCGCCAGCAAACGCGAGCAGACATTTTTCATCGGCCAATCAGCGAGTAGTACCACACAACCACACTGCAGTCGAGTTCCCGTAGGAAGGTTAAGAATAAAATATAGAATATAATCCTCATTGAGACCCAGAAAGTTGGTGTTGTATAAAGAAATATTTATTTTCTTGTCATTTTACATTAAAAACAACCTGAAAATGCTATATGGCAAGGGGAAGACGGGAAGATGCTGCCTTCTCTGATGATACTTCGCATCTTTTTTACCGCTAGGCAGCGTTGTCCGACTCTACTTCGTGGCTATGACTTTAATCCCGGAACAGAGCTGGTTTTTTGTATGTTGGTGCGTTTCTTGCATCATCTCTTAACATAATCATGTGCGGGCGAGGAAATATATAATTTTGGAATATTATAGTTGACATCAAACTAAAACAAGGAGAAAATTAAAGTTGGCTCAGAACTCGAACATGCGAACGCAAACACAAATCCTGCCACCGAGAATTCGTCTGTGCCGCTGGATGAGGGGCATATACAAAGGATTAAGCACAGGTGATCTGTAGTCGAATTCCTCCATCTTCCTACTTCCAACAATGTGCACTCTGAGTATTTGGGTCTGAAGAGTGATGTACAAGAGTTATTTCCGGGTGGTGGCGCCTGTCGTCTGGCAGCGGGGCTGCAATTTGTGTTAAGTAAAAATGCTGTTTTGTTTGCGATCGTTTGACTTGACGGTGACACTACTGAAAACGCCTTAACATCAGTGCGGAGCTGCTCAAAGCGGAAGGTGAGGTCATGACCCACGTGTTGCATGGGGACTTGACCGCCATATGGCAATCTGGTACAATTCTCATGACTTGAAGAGAAGGTTGGTCATCCCTATATGGAAAGGGTAAGGGGACCGTTAGGACTGCAACAACTACCGTGGTATTACACTGCTCAGTATGCATGGCACGGTACTTGCCCATCTAATGCTGATGCGGATCCGCAGCCAGCTGCTGAAGCTGCAGAAACGTGAACAGTCTGGGTTCACTCCTGGTAAGTCAACCACTGACCTATCCTAGCGCTTCGCGTACTGGTGGAGCGCCGATGCGAGTTTCGACAGGGGATGCTTGCAGTCTATGTCAATCTCAAGAAGGCATTTGATTCTATGCATGCGAGTCACTCTGGGATCTCCTGCAACTCCGAGGAATTCCTGCAAGGGCTATTGGTTGCTGACTGGCCTTTATTCTGAGACTGAGAGTGCTGTGAAGTGTGTGTGTGTGTGTGTGTGTGTGTGTGTGTGTGTGTGTGTGTGTGTGTGTGTGTGTGTGTGTGTGTGTAAGTAAGTAAGTAAATGTTTACTGCCATTACATTACAGGAACAAAATGTTAGGTATTTAATACATTTCATAGTAGCATTGGCTAAGTCTGTCAAGCCGAAGGTTCCCGACAGACTTTATTTTTCTTTATATTTTTTTAAGGTTACAGTACGAACCTACCTAATTATATATACAGATAATATATACATACAGTACAGAATACAATTACCCCAAACTATTTTGATCAGTGAGCAGATGACTTTTTTAATGATTTCTTAAATAAAGTAAAGTTACCACTGTGTAAAAGTTGCTTGATTTATATTGGCAAAGAATTCCACATACGAGGTCCTGAGCATAACACGCAGTTTCTGAAAAGAACTGTTCTGAACTGTGGGCAAATAAGGTTAACATTACTACTGCGAATATTCTGCAATGTGCTTACAATACGAAAATGTTGATTTTCATGGAACCGTACAAGGGATTAATACAAAAATAATAATAAAAAGTATTTATGAATACTATTAAAATTAAGAAATTTGTGTGTAGAAAATAAATTATGTGTAGACTCAAATTTGTTCATATAAAATATACACCTAAATACCTTGTTTTGAGCTATTTGCAAGTTCTTGAGAAAGGAGGGCCATGTACATGCCCACACTGATACACAATATATGAAATGTGGATAACATAACGTGTAATACATGCTGACAAGTGCTTCTGGTGTAAGGTTGTTTCTTATTCTATATAAAATACCACACATCCTAGACAACTTAGTCACAACAGAGTTAATTTGATATTTCCAATTAATATTATCATCTATGAAAATGCCCAAAAATTTAGTATAATTTACTCTCTCCAACTGTGTTCCCTTAAGTGCCACAGGCGGCATGTTAACTGTGATTGACCGATTTTGAAAGACTATATAATTAGTTTTTGTAACATTCAGACTTAGCTTATTATTTTTTATCCATTTGTAAATAGCTTCTAATTCAGTACAGAGATTTATATGTAAAACATCAATATTCTCATCATCCAATAATAAATTAGTATCATCAGCATAAATGGTATAATTGAATTTAGTACTTGCATTGGTAATGTCATTTATATAAACGAGGAAAAGAATTGGTCCTAAGATAGATCCTTGCGGTACACCCTTGTTGATTGGTTTGAAGGAAGAATAGTTTGAATTATAGTACACAGCTTGAAACCTATTTGTGATATAACTTTCGAATAATTTTAAAGGAACACCCCTAATACCAAAGTTACTAAGTTTACTTAAAATAATTTTGTGAGACAGCGAATCAAAAGCCTTGGATAGGTCCAGAAAAACTCCAGCTAAATAATGTTTATTTTCTAAACATTTATAAACATTAGAGGAAAATTGCAAAATAGCTGATTCAGTTGAACGGCCTGATCTAAAGCCAATATTGACAGTCTGTAAATAAATTATTATGTTCAATGAAATTCACAAGACGAGTTGATAGACTGATAGAGCCTTTTCAAAAACTTTACTAAAAGCTGGAAGAACAGATATAGGTCTATAATTATTTATGTCATTTCTGTTACCAGATTTGAATAGTGGAACCACTTTGGCTTTTTTAAGTTCGTCCGGGAAAATTCCTTTTTTGAAAGTTATATTAATAATGTGTGCTAATGGCAGAGATATAAGGTTGGCCGTGTGTTTTAAGACATAAGGTGATATTTCATCAAACCCGGCAGAAGACGTTTTTAGTATTTTAAGGTAATTTTCAATTTCAATTTGTGTAACAGGTGACAAGTAAAAAGACCAATTAGGCGAGTCCTGTAAATATCTAATAAATTCATCGCCAACATCATCACTGTTCTGACCACCAAGCTTCAAGAAATTATCATTGAATTTATTTGAAATATCAGGGCAATCAGTAGTTATATTTTTTGCATTAAAGGATCTACCAAGAATTATATTTATGAATCTCCATTGTGATCTTGGATTACCTTGGTTGTTAATTAATTGGTCTTTATTATATTTCTTTTTAGCATCTTTCAAAAGTGACGTTAGTTTATTTCTATATCTTCTATGTTGTTCCTGGAAAGTCAAAGGCCATTTATTTGCTAGTTTTTCAAGTCTGTTTTTTTTTCTCTAATGCTTTTCCTCAACGCTGGTGTGATGTGGGGACTACGCTCCTTTTTACAGTTTAATTTAACTATTTTTTCTGGAAAACATTTGTCATAGTAATTTTAAAATTTAAGATAAAATAAATTATAAGCATTATTAGGACATGTACAATTTAGTATATCAGACCAATTAGTTTGTAAAAGAATGTTACAAAACTCTACTTGGGAGTTTTGATCTAGTGTTCTTCTTGTGATATCGGCGGGTTGTGAAATAATATAGTTATTACATTTAAATACAGAAATTACAGGGTAGTGGTCAGTTATGTCTGTCTTGATTATGTATTTCGATAATTTTTTTTCTACTTGTGATGACCAAATATGATCTATTAGTGTGGCTGAGGTGGGAGTTACACGTGTTGGCAAAGTTGTTAAGGGAAAGTGTGAGTAGCTATACATTAGATTAGTAAATTCCTGCACATTATCATTATTGTACAGTAATAGATCTAAATTTAAATCTCCAAAAATAAATTTTTCGCTATAGTTTTTTTCTTCTATAATACTTAACATTTCATTGAGTTGTGAAAATTATTTATATTGCCTTGACGAGGTCTGTAAATACAAATGACTAAGTATGTTTTATCATTAAATTTAACTTCAATTCCCAAGCTTTCAATAAAAGGTTCAAGTTTAGAAAATTCTATAATTTTAAAGGATTTATACTTACTTGAGATATAAATGGCAACTCCCCCACCAAACCTGTTTCTGTTATTCGTAAACATATTGTACTCTGGTAAAGCATATAATGGTGAAATATCTGCATCCAGTCTTGTTTCTGTGAAACCTAACACATCAAAATTCATATGGCATGAGAGGACAGTGTCTACAAAATACTGAAAATTGGTAGAAATTGATCTAATAGTCAATGTTAGTAAATTCATTACATTATTAGTCCTTGAAGGAAGGCAGTCTAAAAAAATATATTCAGATTTAGGAAAGTTTACATTTCTTGATCGTATATAAAACTGGTTAACATCGAGGTCATTATTATAATTAATGTCTTGTATATTAAATGGATCAAGAGGTTCTTGTCTTTGCGCATTATTCAAACTATAGCAGTCCAATAAGTCCTCGTCATTAATGGAGGCAAAAGGAAAAATGCTACAATATATTGCTGTCGTCATAGTTTAGAAGGCAGAAGTGGTCGCCAAGTAGTAGTAGTAGTAGTAGTAGTAGAGATAGTAGAAGTAGAGGTAGTAGTAGAAGTAGAGGTAGTAGTAGAAGTAGAGGTAGTAGTAGAAGTAGAGGTAGTAGTAGAAGTAGTAGTAGCAGCAGCAGTAGTAGTAGCAGCAGCAGTAGTAGTAGTAGTAGTAACAGTGGTAGTAGTAGTAACAGTGGTAGTAGTAGTAGTAGTAGTAGTAAGTGGTAATGGTAGTAACAGTAATAATAGTAGCAACAGTAATAATAGTAGCAACAGTAATAATAGTAGCAACAGTAGTAGTAGTAGTAGTAAACAATAGAAGTAGCAGTTGTAGTAAACAGTAGAAAATAGAGGTAGTCGTAGTAATAGTAGTAATAGTAGTTTTAGTGTTAGAGGAAGTAATAGTAGTAGCAGTTTTAGTAGTAGAAGTAGTAGTAATAGTAGTTTATAAAGTAGTGGTAGACAGTAGTAGTTGTAGAAGTAATAGTAGTATAAGTAGCAGCAGCTATAGTAGCAGTAGTGATATTTGTTGAAAACAGATATAGTAATATTAAATAGTAGTAGTAATAATAGTAGTAATAGTAGTAGTAGTAATAGTAGTAGTAAGCAGTAGTAGCAATAATAATATACACTAGTAGTAGTAATAGTAGCAAGTAGTATTAGTAGTAAAAATAGTAAACAGAAGTAATATATAGCAGGATACATATTACAGAAAAATACTAACAATGAAAGTACAAACAATAATAAAAAAGTAGTGTCACTATACGTAACTTAACTATTTCTTGTCCTTCTTCCTGAGTGTATCTATTTCTTATCCTTCTTCCTGAGTGAGCGTCCAGCATTGTTAGGCACATCCGCCATCACTTCTTCATTCATGCCCACCGAGCTCCCCGGACGGTTAGCTGGCAGCACCCCAGCAGCACCACCTGATTCAAGCTCCAGCGATGCAGGCCCTGCAGCAGCACCATCGCCCGGCACAGAAGTGCGGCCTAACTGAGGCGCGGCACCCCGCCCAGCCGCGGCTTCACCTCCGGCAACACCACGATTCGCTGGCTCCGAACCAACAGCAGACGAAACACCGGGTGAAGCACCGCGTGGAACAGATGACTGGTTGGCCACTTTGTCCTTGATTATCAGCTTCGTGTATTTGAGGTACGCGATCTTTCCTTCCTGCCGTGCCTGTTTTAGGAGCGGTAGTTTGTTCCTTTTTACCTCTTGTGAAGCAGAGCAAAGATCGTCGTCAATGTATATGCCTGAACCTTTGAGCTTTCTGGCATTTCTCGAGACTGCTTCACGGTCACCATATTTCTCAAAACGTGCAACTACCTTTCTTGGCCGAGATGGATTGATGGGACCAACCCGGTGTGCACGCTCCAGTTTTACTGATGGTAGTTGAAGTGTCCCCTCCAATAGTTTACTCACATTGACAAATGTTTGTTCCCATGTCTCTCCTCTTTGAAGTTCTTGGAGTCCTGTGATGCGAACGTTGTTCCTTCTTGAGTAATCTTCTTGGTAATTTACGCGTTGTTGGAGTTCGGCTACAGTTTTTCGTTGACAGTCAATTTCCCCTTGCTTCTCAGTGTTGGATTGTTGAAGCACTTTCACTTGATTCTTGAGGTCAACTATTTCTGCTTGGGAAAATTCCAAACTCTTGATGAGATCAGTGACTGTGCTTTCGGTAGTCTGTATCCTTCCTTTCAGTTGGTCGATAACAACATCCAATGCAGATCTAAATGCACGCTCGCGAGCTTCCAACAGCACCTTAACAGCGTCAAGATCCATGGTAGTTGTAGAGTGTCGTTTCCTATACCAGTATCAAAGAGCTTGTTCGGCACGTCCATCCGCAACCAAGTCTCAGGTGTGTGTGTGTGTGTGTGTGATGGGGGGGGCGGAGGGGTCTTGTCCAGCTTCTTTACCGTGAATGCTGGAGTGAGGCAAGGCTGAGTCCTTGCCCCATCGCTTTTCATCACTTGTACAGTCTGGGTACTAGGCAGAGTTGTGGTGAAGCTCCTGGGACTTCAGGCTTGCTTGATGAAAGAGTACAGTCTGTTCACGGGTGTGACAAGGACATTGACATCTTGGAAATTTTCACATACCTTGGTAGCGTAGTTCAAAACACCGGTGGGTCTCGCCAGGACTTCTTACTGCGAATTGGCTTTGTCCACGGTGTTATGGAATCGCTCAGCACGATTACATGGCGTTATAGACACATGTGTTTAAGGACTAGATCTGGATCTTCAAGTCACTTGTGCTCCATGTCTTATTATATGGCTGTGAGACATGGACACTGAATAGGAACTTGGAGAGGCGGATGGATGCTTTTGGTAATAAAAGTCTATGGAAAATCATGGGGCATCGCTGGATTGATTTTATGTCAAATCGGCGACTTCTTCGTGAGACTGATTCGACATAATATATTACCTACATTGTCCGTCAACACCAACTCCGGCTATATAGAGATGTGGCACGTTACCCCAAAACCGATCCTGCTCATTGGGTTGTCTCCGTAATAAACAATCCTGAGTGGAGGAGACCAAGGGCACGCCCACAGAGGTCGTGGATTTAAGAATTCGATAGATCCTGCCAGGAGGTACTCGGGATAGGAAGGGCGCCTGCATGGAGACTTGTCCGGAGCCACCCTCGGACTTTTCGTCGTAGGGTGGATGAGACGACGCACCACCCGGGGTATGCCCCCATTGATTGATTAATTATATTAATCTTTCCAAATTTACTATGCCTTTTCACAAGATATTGTGACAGGCAACAGGTTTATGAACTGATTAACAAGATGTAGAATACACAGCATACACCCTACTCTTTGCTGAAAATAACAAGTTTATATTGCTGATTTGACTAAAGCGTTATATCCCATTCCAGTCCACTCTCTAATACATCTTTCTTCGCACAATAAAACTGCCTATCTCTTCTCTTTTACTCACACTCGTTCCACAACCACGCACATTCAGATCCACAATTACTATAGGATCCTGGGAGGACGGGTCCTCCCTTCCCCCCTTTTTCCGCCTCGATTGTTAGTGGGAACACATATAGATGAGGGGTGATTCCCAGTCCCCCCGCCCCCCCCCACCCCCCCACCCCCCCTTTTAGCCGCCTCTTCGGCACGCAGGGATACGCAGTACGTACTCATTTCTCCGACCCGAGGACAGCGTAAAAAATAGCTTGCAGAAGAACTCCACCCATCAAAGGGTGAAAATCCTCTACAAGCTTCATATAGTAGTCACCTCATGTCTGTTGCCTTGGAGCAACCTACAATTGGTGATGGATGATGGGCGCCCCCCACCTACCTACACATTTTATTCTCCAGCGATCTCCTAAGCTCCACCCACAGCTGACGTCACAAATTTGAACAGCGATGATTGGTCGGGGGAAGCCAGGCACCGTATAGTGAGCTATATATTTTATCCCGTGTGAATATATGTTGAACTTGCTGTTTAGGATCAACCTACTACAATTTTAGTATTTGTGCTTCCATTATATATGCATGTATATTACGTTAGTCTTGTTTTGGAAAATTAAAACAGTTTATTCTAAAGAGGTCTCCTAAGTTCCCCCCACAGGTGACGGCGCGAGCAGTGAGAGGGAAACAAAAGTCGCCACGGGTACCAACCATTTAACCCTGCTGAGGAATCATTAGATTTTTTTGCGGTATTGGTATCATGAGTCATAATCGTGACAAAAAAGTTTAAAGGGCTATATTTCTGGAACTAAACTACCTAGAGGAGTCTACTTTCTTGCATCCTACATTTCAAACATTGTTTTATAAGGTATTAGGGGATACTGAAACAATTCTGCAAAAAAACTATTTATTTGAAAACTTTGAAAAAAATACCATGAGACCTCAACAGGGTTAACGCATCAATATAAATTTTCTGCTATATATAGTGTATGTCACTGTATCAGGCACTGTTTACATAAATATTAGCCACAAAATATAATCCACTATAGAAATGTACCTAAATTGCATTAATGTTTCGGTATTCAACGTTTGTTTGATTTGCAGTAGCACCAACATTACACGGAAAGATAGCTTGGAAGAGGGAAGAGAAGTGAGCGTTTTCTAATACCTCCAAACGGAAACACTCTCTCTAGGAGACGCTTCGACGAAGAGGGAAGAGAATGGAGATGCTGGTTAACTCTTGCATAAGGGGTTTGGACAGTATAGGGATGAGCATGAGTAGAAAGTTGTGTGCAGCGGGGCCGCGGGAGGGGGAAAGGCAAGCAGTTATCAAGTTCAAAAGAACAGTCAGCATGAAAATATCGATAGAAGATAGAAAGAGAAGCAACATGACGCTACTATTAGCACTGAAAGAGTTGGCTACGAGTAATATATTGGTATCCATGGTTCTGTTTGGTACTAGGAACACCACCCAGTCTCTCTTCCTGAATTTTGCGAGAACCAGACTGAAAGACTTGGCATTTTCTCATGAGTATGCAGTGGCAGCCTGAAATCAATTCAGAGTGTTCGGAACTCTTGCGGACTTTATGGGTGGCGTGCACGAGTGTAACTGTTCACCATCGCAACGGGGTTACTGTCGGGTTGGAGGTAGCTGATAGTCTGTAAAACGACTTGTCGGGAACTTGTTCGCTGTATTGCCGTACCCCAGCACTGCACAAGTGGATGTCATTTCGGCAGAAAGTCTCTTTTTTTTTAAAGCTAAAGAAACAGCTCAAGGGCAACAAAAAAAAAGATGTGAAAAAAAAGACCGCTAATAGCTGCTCCCACAAGAGCAAAAGTCACGAGCGGCCAAAAGAGAGGTCAGCTTCGGGAGGAGAGGTGTTTTGATACACTCCTCTTGAAAGAATTCAAGTCAAAGGCAGAAGGAAATATATACGAAGAAAGGCTGTTCCAGAGTTTACCAGTGTAAAGGTTTTTTTTTTTTTTTTACTTTTTTTTTTTTTTTTTTTTTACGTCGCGGCCTATTGCGCCGGTAGGCTTCTTCCCGGTGGACCCTGATGGTCGGTCCAAGGCTTTGTCCCGGTGGGTCCTGATGGTCGGCCCAGCCCGTTCTGGCGCAGGCGAGTGTTTATAGTGGCGCCATCTTGCATTGGCTCATGCTGCCCTCCCGGAGCTCATCTTTAATCCTAGAATCTAGAGTCCGGGTTGATAGGTGTCTCTTCTGGACGCATGTGGGTAGTTTTAAGCCACTCGGCGGCGGCTGAAAATTCCCAGCTTGGTGGCACCGGTAGGGGATTGAACTCGCGTCCTCCTGAACGCGGGGCCGTCTTGCTATCCGTTCAGCCACCGCCTACCCTAGATGCTGGTTAACTCTTGCATAAGGGTTTGGGCAGTATAGGGATGAGCATGAGTAGAAAGTCGCGTACAGCGGGGCTGCGGGAGTGTGGGAGGCATGCAGTTAGCAATTTCAGAAGAGCAATCAGCATGAAAATATCGATAGAAGATAGAAAGAAAGGCAACATGGCGGCGGACTAAGAGGTAGAAGACTTTCAGTATGAGGAGGAGAGCTGATGAGACGAAGAGCCTTAGACTCCACTCTGTCCAGGAGAGCTGTGTGAGTGGAGCACCCCCCACCCCCCCAGCCCACCCACACACACACACACATGAGATGCATACTCCATACGAGGGCGGACAAGGCCCCTGAATATGGATAGCAACTGTGCGGGGGAGAAGAACTGGCGGAGACGGTACAGAACGCCCAGCCTCGAGGAAGCTGATTTAGTAAGAGAAGAGATATGAAGTTTCCAGTTGAGATTTTGAGTTAAGGATTGTTACGGCCGGGCTTCTCCCGACCTTCATTTTTTTTATTATTTTACTGACACGGTGGGGTCACTCACTTGGCCTGCTGTGTGACCCTTTGTTCTGTGGTATGTCCACCCACGCCGACCCAGCATGAACTGGATATTTCCGGTTTGGGGGGAGCGGAATCTCCCACTCGCCGCCCGTGTTCCTTGTCCCGGCTTCGCATTTCCCGCGCGGCGACCCGAGGTCGCTCTTGCCGCGGCTTGTTCTTTTCATTTATGTCTCTCCGGCCCGTTTCAATGTATTGTAACACATTATGAATATTTTCTTTTTATGTTTAGGTTAGGATTTATTTATTGTATTTAAAATACGTATTTTGAGCGGTCGTGGGGGATTTTTTGTCCCGCACCGCCGGAGACGTCTGGCAGCCCGCTCGTGGGCGGCGAGGCGGCAGTCACCCTCATATATGGAGTGACCCGAGGTCACTCTGCCTTCCCGACCCTGTTCCCGCTACCGTTCACGTCGAGATATGAGGGAGGCCGGCTCCTCTCTCTCCCCTTTTGTTTCCATGCAGCGCCTTCTGCAGTTTTACCACGCCCGCAGGCGTGTGTTTTCTTTTACGGGAGAGAGAGAGTCGTTAGTGTTTTAAGGTAAGGTTTTTATTTTGTGTGTGTGTTTTCGTGTGCCATTTTTAAGTGTTTTCGTGTTCATCACGCTGTTGCCCTGTGTTACGTGTTTGAAGCCTATTCAACCCAGTTTTTGTTTTGTCTTTGTTTTTGTTTTTATAACTTTCCCAAGACCCCTGACCACACCAGTGTTACGACACTGGTGACGTAACAAGATAGACCGAGGATGTTTAGTGTTGAAGAAGGTGATAGCTGAGTGTTGTCAAAGAATAGGGGATAGTTGTTTGGAAGATTGTGTCGAGTGGATAGGTGGAGAAACTGTGTTTTTGAGGCGTTGAAGGACACCAGGTTCTTCTTGCCCCAATCGGAAATAATAGTAAGGTCTGAGGCTAAGCGTTCTCCTGCCTCCAGTCTGGAATCGTTTAGTTCATGTTGGGTGGGTCTTCTATTAAATAAGTTGAGTAATGCAGAGTAGAGTCATCAGCGAAAGAATGACCATGACCTTTACATTTCCGCCCGGAATGGCGCCAAATCTATTCTTCGACTTACCAAAAACTCCTTTATCCATAGCAAATCTCAACACCTTGCTTTCTCTAATTCTTCCAGAGACTTCTGGCACTTAGCCAAAAATATCTCCTCCAATTTCACTTCTTCCTCTTTTCTGCCTCTTCTTAACCCAGACGACAGCACTGCCGTCTCTTCTATCTCTAAGGCTGAACTCTTCGCTCAAACTTTTTGTAACAACTCCACTCTGGACGATTCTGGGTATATTCCTCTTACTCATCCCCCCCTCCGATTCCTTTATGCCTGTTATTAAGATCCTTCCTAATGATGTTTTCTATGCCCTCTCTGGCCTCAACTCTCAGAAGGCTTATGGACCTAATGGAGTGCCTCCTATTGTCCTTAAAAACTGTGCTTCCGTGCTAACACCCTGCCTGGTCAAACTCTTTCGCCTCTGCCTATCAATATCTACCTTTCATTCCTGCTGGAAGTACGCCTTCGTACAGCCTGTGCCTAAGAAGGGTGACCGTTCCAATCCCTCAAACTGCCGCCCTATAACTTTACTTTCCTGTCTATCTAAAGCTTTTGAATCAATCCTTAACCGGAAGATTCAAAAGCACCTTTCCACTTCTAACCTTCTATCTGATCGCCAGTATGGGTTCCGCAAGGGGCGTTCTACTGGCGATCTTCTTGCTCTCTTAACTGATTCTTGGTCATCCTCTCTTAGCCGTTTCGGTGAAACTTTCTCAGTTGCGCTAGACATATCGAAAGCCTTCGATAGAGTCTGGCACAAGTCTTTGCTTTCTAAACTGCCCTCTTTCGGATTCTATCCTTCTCTCTGTTCCTTTATCTCCAGTTTCCTTTCCGGCCGTTCTATCTCTGCTGTGGTAGACGGTCACTGTTCTTCTCATAAACCTATTAACAGTGGTGTTCCACAGGGCTCTGTCCTATCACCCACTCTCTTCCTGTTATTCATCAATGATCTTCTTTCCATAACAAACTGTCCTATCCACTCATACGCTGATGACTCCACTCTGCATTATTCAACTTCTTTCAACAGAAGACCCTCTCAACAGGAATTACATGACTCCAGGCTGGAGGCTGCAGAACGCTTAACCTCAGACCTTACTATCATTTCCGATTGGGGTAAAAGGAACCTTGTGTCCTTCAATGCCTCAAAAACCCAATTTCTCCACCTATCAACTCGACACAATCTTCCAAACACCTATCCCCTATTCTTCGACAACACTCAGCTGTCACCATCTTCAACACTAAACATCCTCGGTCTATCCTTAATTCAAAATCTTAACTGGAAACTTCACATCTCGTCTCTCACTAAATCAGCTTCCTCGAGGATTGGCGTTCTGTATCGTCTGCGCCAGTTTTTCTCCCCCGCACTGTTGTATCCATATACAAGGGCATTGTCCGCCCTCGTATGGAGTATGCATCTCACGTGTGGGGGGGCTCCACTCACACAGCTCTCTTGGACAGAGGGGAGTCTAAGGCTCTTCGTCTCATCAGCTTTCCGCCGCCATGTTGCCTCTCTTTCTATCTTCTATCGATATTTTCACGCAGACTGCTCTTCTGAACTTGCTAAATGCATGCCTCCCTCCCTCCCGCGGCCCCACTGCACGCGACTTTCTACTCATGCTTATCCCTATACTGTCCAAACTCCTTATGCAAGAGTTAACCAGCATCTTCACTCTTTCATCCCTCACGCTGGTAAGCTCTGGAACAATCTTCCTTCTTCTGTATTTCCTCCTGCCTACGACTTGAACTCTTTCAAGAGAAGGGTATCTGGACACCTCTCCTCCTGAAGTTGACCTCTCTTTCGGCCACCTCTTTGGATTCTTTTTGTGAGCAGCGAGTAGCAGGCTTTTTTTTTTTATAATTGTTTACTTTTTTGTGCCCTTGAGCTGTCTCCTTTGTTGTAAAAAAAAAAAAAAATGGCTAGGACAGTTCGTTTTGAAAAGAAGGTCAACAATGTTCAACAGAAAGAGAGTAGGAGATAGGACAGAACCCTGCGGGACACCACTGTTAATAGATTTAGGGGAAGAACAGTGACCGTCTACCCCAGCAGAAATAGAACGGTCAAAAATGTAACTGGAGATAAAGGTACAGAGAGAAGGATAGAAACCGTGGGAGGGTAGTTTGGAAAGCTAAGATTTGTGCCAGACCCTATCAAAGGCTTTTCATATGTCCAGCGCAATAGCAAAGGTTTCACCGAAACGGCTAAGAGAGAATGACCAAGGGTCAGTTAGGAAGGCAAGGAGATCACCAGTAGAACGCCCCTTGCGGAACCCATACTGGCGATCAGATAGAAGGTCAGAAGTAGAAAGGTGCTTTTGAATCTTCCGGTTAAGGATTAAGGATAAGGTAGATGTTGACAGGCAGAGGCGAAAGAGTTTTGCGGCACCAACGCGGAACAGGTCAAAAGGAGAAGAAGAAGCACGGTTTGTGTTGCCTCCAACTCGGCCCCGAGCTTGAACTTGAGTTGTGCACGCAAACTATTGAACTGAGGGTTATCTTCAAGCGTGAAACTCTTCAAGCTTAAAAAAAAGTGCACTGGAGAGTGCCCGAAATCAGCAGCAGTTTTGACTCTGGGGAGATGCTTGTGCATTTCAGGAAAAGATGCACTGCCGGGCTTGCTGGGAAGTAGGATCAATAGTGGGTTCTAATCCGTAGGAATAGAGCTCTCCTATGGAAAGACAAAGAAAGGTATGTCAGGTGTCTCGCTGAGGATGTCGAATCACATTTCATTGCAAATGAACTCCGAGTCTCCCTCTCACGTGAGGGCTATCCGAACACCAGTTGGTTAAACTCTGTCAGACATAGATGGGGAGACGGCTCGTTGGGCCGAGTTCTTGGAATAGGTGTAGATGGTGGACCTTCAGAGAGAACAGCTGCCAGCTGTCTAGTTGCAAATGGGTGATGCTAATCCACCCATCGACGAAAGCCCACCGTCTAATGACGAGGTCAGATAGCCTGTATTTTTTTTTTATTTCTGCATCTTTAGGGAATCCGTGAAATTGTGTGGAGTCCTTCTGTCTGTGGTTTGATGAACAGCCAAACACAGGAAAAGAATTGGGCTTATTTGTTAGACTTGGGAAAAAAAAGTACGAACAATTCTGAGCGTACCTCCTGGCTACTGGTTACTGAGCAGTCAAAACGTTCCTTTAGCCCCCCTTTCCTAACCCTGGAGTCGCCAAGCGTTTTTCCTGGGGTTGCCAAGGCCTAAAAATATCAAATATAGTGTTATTATATTATAATAACACATATACAACTAAACTAGTGGGGTCGCGGTCATGTCTAGAAGTGCATGATTGGGGTCGTCTGAAAAAAAGGTTGGGAACCACTGCAAGTTTACCGTTCAGCACTGAGGGCTCTCTCAACCAAGAGCGCAACACTCAGCATGCCGACTAGGGCTTGGCTGGTACCAACACCGGTACAAACAAGGCCAGATATACGGTACGATACTGGTACAAAACTGCTCAGTACCAGTGCCAATACTGACTTTCATCTATCTTCACAGTTCACACCCGCTGCAGTTGCTCAGTCCCTTAGTTCCTACTCGCAAAAGTAAGAGCCTGAGAGGATATCTCGGTGATATGGATATAGTTTTTCTCTCCTCCATTCCATCTCTCTCTCTCTCTCTCTCTCTCTCTCTCATAGCAATTCAGAGCAGTACGACAGATTAATTTAAAAATAAGTTGGGCCGACACTTCTTTCAAATTAATATTACTAGAGTAGAAATGCTTGGTGGCATTTGGTTTAATATACTTTCATTTAGGCCACGACAACCCAGCGACTTTTCCATTTGACAAGTTGGTTCCCACGCTTCAAGAAGGGGGGAAGTTTTTTTTGGCGTCTTAGTGTTTTGCCAACTGTCTAGGACATTCGGCCAACTAGTTGCCAGCATGTCGCGCTAACCCTCACGACCCCACACTCCCCTCCCGACGTCCGCTCAGCATTCGGCAACAGTCTCAAGACCTCTTTCAAGACATGCCCAACCCTTTCCCATCAATACCCAAGACCTCGTGTACCCTAGAGTCGTGGGTAGTCGTGGCCCAGAGTCGGCACAGTGTGAACGGGGTCTTAGCCCCCTTCTCACTGTGCCGACTCTGGGCCACGACAATCCATCGACTTTTGAATTTAACAAGTCGGCTTCCACGTTCCAAGAATGCGGGAAGTTGTTTTTGTTGAATGATTCCCGACGGTCGTCGCCTGTCTGGGACATTCGGTCAACTAGTTGCCAGCATGTCGGCGACATGCTGGCAATTAAACCCCGTTCACTCTTTGCCGACTTTGGGCCACGACAACCCACGACTCTAGGGTACATGAAGTCTTGGGTGTTGATGTGAAAGGGTCGGGAATGTCTTGAAAAAGGTCTTGAGACTGTTGCCGAATGCTGCGCCGACGTCGTAACGGGAGTCTGGAGTCGTGAGGGTTAGCGCTAAAAAGTATTCCATGCTAAACTTTCACGACAAGAGTCGGCAAGAATCTGGACCAACCGTCACTTCCGGTTGAAGTCTGAGGGAGGTCGGGGGAAGTCGGCAAGACTGTCGTCAACAATCTTGGATTGTCTTGAGACAGTCGTGACGACTTTCGGGGCCATTTTTCAAATGTTTACAGTTTCCAGTCGGCACAGTCGTCTGTGCCGACTACTTAAGTGTGATGAGGGACTGTCGTGACGAAAGTCTTCGCCTAATGAAGGACGTTCGTGACGACTGTCAGTTCAGAAATATTGGCTAACACTGCCGCCATCAAGAAATTTTTGTTTTTATTTTGTAATCATAAGCACTACTGGGCATGGTTTCGTTACGCTGGCACAAACCTGGGAGCCGCACAGTACGCACGCACTCCTTTTGCCTCGATCTCTCATGTGTTGAATGGCAACTAGGGTTGCCACCCTGAGGTCAGAAAAATGTGGAATGCAACATATCACTCTCCAATACAGAATGGATCCATATTTAAAGGAACGGGTGGCAACCATAACATTTCTCGAGCATGCAGTGAGTGACTGCCGCAGCACGCTGCTGGTGGAGGCAAGAGGGAGGGGGGAGGGACGTTACGTCGCGTATTTTACACGTATTTTAGGACGAACCTATGACAAATTTTACAGGCTCGTTTTGTGATTAACCGAAAAATGCGCTCACTACAATTTTAAGATACTGAATTTTATCTGCTTGACCATTCAGATAACAAAATACCGTATGGAACAAATGCCGTTCCGTATTGGTTCAAAACGGAACGATACGTTTCATTCTCGAATACAGAGCGATTCCGTATTTTAAGGAACGGCAAGGCTGCCGCCAAAACACACGCCAAGACAGTCGCGAAGACCGTCAGGAAGACCGTCGGCCAACTCCTTGGCAACTGTCGGCCAGCTAGTCGGCCAACCATTTGACAGACAATCTGGAAGACTGTCGTCAAGACCGTCTGCGACTGTCGGCCAATCGGTCGGCAGATTCGTGGTTGTCGTAGACATGGTGCCATTTCAAAAACTGACCGTTGAGACTCGTCCCGAGACTAGTTGGCAGCATGTCGCAGACATTCTGCCAACTAGTTGACCGAATGTCCCAGACAATCGGCAGTCATGGTAGCCGACACCAAGACACCAAATAATTCTTGGAGCGTGGGAGCCGACTTGTCAAATGCAGAAGTCGCTGGGTTGTTGTGGCCCAGAGTCAGCATAGTGTGAACGGGGCTTTAGTCTCATGTCGAGTCTCAACAGTCATTTTTTGAAATAGCGCCATGTCTACGACAGCAGACGGTCGCCGACTCACAACGGGTAGGCAGTGGCTGAGTGGTTAGCGTGCGGGCCCCGCATTCACCGCGTGATGGACGACGCGGGTTTGAATCCGCCGCTACCACCTGGGATTTTTCTGCCGCCGCCGAGTGGCTTAAGACTACCCACATGCTGTCCTGAAGACCACCCATCAACCCGGACTCTAGAGGAAACCGTTCAAGTGAATCAAGAACGAGCTTCGAGGGGCAGCATGAGCCAAGAAAAGATGGCGCCACTATAAAAAAAATAACACTTGCCTGCGCCACGAGGGGCTGGGGCCAACTACCATCCAGGCCCCTCAAGAATGCCTATCGGCGCTAAAGGCTGCCACGTAAAAGAACTGGTTGGCCGACCAGCTGGCCGACAGTTCCCAAGGAGTTGGCCGACGGTCTTCCCTACGGTCTTCCCGACTGTCTCGGCGGCACCTTTGCCAACTGTCACCGAAATCTACCCAAATTTTTACAGGATATTTTGGTCACAGGCATCTCCCCAACGCTCTATTTTATGGGTCATTGGGTTAATATAATGGGTAGCGACTTTCCGCTGTGCCATTCAACCCCAGAGACTGGCAGCAGGAATGCGTGCGTGCTGTGATGGCTCACAAATTTGTGCCATTAAAACGTAACCATGCCCAAAAGTTGTTGTGCTTGCGATTGCAAAATAAAAATATAAAGCTCCTGATGGGCGCAGTAAAGGTAGTCGAGGCCCGCAAGATAATGAGCAAGAAGACTAAAAGGCAAAAGTGACGCATGCTTGTGGGCTCGCCCTTGGCTGCTCCGCAGGATGTACTGTTGCATTTTGATGAATTAATGGCCGAAATGGAGCAAGAGGACTCCACATCCAACGATAAAAATTTGTTGGCCGACACTCTGCCAAGTGGTCGGCGGACGGTAGCCATCTAAAAATATTTAGTTTTGGGACATGATGCCTACTTGTCAGCAGTCAGTATCCCACCAATATCCCAAAAACGTATTAGCCAATATTTCTGAGCCGACAGTCGTCACAAACGTCCTTCGCTAGACGAAAACTGTCGGCACGACAGTCCCTCATTATTCTTAAGTAATCGGCACCGACGACTGCATGTACCAACAAGAAACGGTCAAAATTTTTAAAAATCACCCCGACAGTCTTCGACTGTCTCAGGACAAGTCCTGACTGTCTCCGACCTCCCTCAGACCTTAACCGGAAATGACCTTTGGTCCAGACCCTTGCCCACTCTCGTCATAGAAGTTTAGCATAGAATACTTTGTTTGCGCTAACCCACACGACCCCACACTCCTCCCTACATCCGCCCACCATTCGGCGACCGTTTCTAGACCTCTATCAGGCCATGCGCAACTCTTTCACATCAACCCCCAAGACCTTGTGTACCCTATAGTCATGAGTTGTCGTGGCCCATAGTCGGCTCAGTGTGAAGGGGACTTAAGGTTTGATTACACACCACCTAGTCCGGATCATAAGAGCCTGTGTGATCTGAATATACATAAGAACATAAGAACATAGGGAAACTGCAAGAGGCCGGGTGGCCTACACAGGGCAGCTCCAGAATCCCCCCTTCTACTCACGGTGGGTGAGGTGTAGTTTCAGGGGTTACAGGTTGAGGCTTGATCCTCGTTTACCTTCGGTACGGGCGTACGCTCCAGTACCCTGTCTCCTTACTGCAACCACACCTCACTGCCACCTGTCATCGTCGTCCATGTAGCTATCCAGTCTACTCTTAAAACAAGCTATCGTCCCTGCACTAACTATGTGATTGCTGAGTCTCTTCCATTCTCCCACCACCCTATTACTAAACCAATGCTTGCCTATATCTCTCCTAAATCTATAATTTTCCAATTTAAATCCATTACTGCGTGTTCTATCCTGCTGGCTAATTCTCAGTACTTTACTTATATCGCCTTTATTGAAACCCTTGACCCATTTAAATACTTCTATCAGATCTCCCCGCACTCTTCGTCTTTCTAGTGAATGTAAGTTTAGATGTTTCAATCTATTTTGATATGGGAGGTTCCTCAGCCCCTAAATCATCTTGGTCATCCTCTTCTGAATTGATTCTAGCAAGTTGATGTCCATTCTGTTGTGTGGGCACCAAAACTGGACAGCATAATCTAAGTGTGGCCTAACTAACGCTAAATAGAGTATGAGGATGACCCCTGCATTCCTATTGGTTACCGTCCTGTTAATAAAGCCGAATACCCTGTTAGCTCTATCCTCGCACTAATACATTGCTTCCTTAGTTTAGGTCAGAGTTCACTAACACTCCCAAATCCTTTTCACACTCTGATCTGCCTATCGCTGTGGAGTCTAAACTATACCCGTGTAATGGGGTTGCGTGTTCCTACTCTACGAAGTACGCTACACTTCTTCTTCTTGTGTGATTTCCCCCTTACGGGGGAACGGGCCTTTGTCTTAGAAACGACGGCCCGTAGCAGGTTAGGCGTGTTTCTTTTAGCGGGGCGGTTCAAACTCCCGCACGAGGCGAACCAGGGTCGCGTCTGAAGCAGTGTTGAGTAGAGCTGGCGCCAGAAGCTCGTCTGGGTTCTGGAGGAGGCGTCGTGTGTCCCCGCACTCCACCAGATACTGTACGAGAGGTTGTTCCACCTCCTCATCACAGTGGGGGCAAACTACAGGAACTGGCCCGTCCGGGTCGAGGAGGGAGGCGCATTTGTACCCCAGACGCAGGCGATGTATGTTGGTGGCCACACGCCTGGGAAGGGCCGGTGGCATTGCGCGGGCGCCCGAGTTGGTCGCCTCCGTGTACCAGCGGGCGGATGGGGAGCCCGCTGCGCGGGCCTCCTCCAACTCTTTGGTTATTGCGGCAGTTGCGTGTCTTGCCATGTTCCTCTTGAGGGAGGACACGCTCGGCGGCAGAGGGCACGTTACCGCCGGCAGCAGAGTGGCCTCACTGGCCGCCTCATTTCCCGGGACACCGGCATGGCTGGGGATCCAGTTTATGGTGACATGGCGCCCAGCCCTCTCCATCGCCTGAAGCAGGACGTGGATTCCGGTGAGGAGGGCGGTGTTGTCTGGCAACGGGTCATTTAGGAGCGATTGAATAGTCGGCACGGAGTCACAGTGGATGGTGGTGTGGCCCCTGCCTTCCTCCATAGCATGGCGCAGAGCCTGACGGAGGGCCACTAGCTCGGCCTGAGTGGAGGAGCACCCGTCCGGCAGCCTGAACAGGGCAGTGTTTCCGGCCGCGACGAAAGCCGCACCGACAGCCTGAGAGAGGTGGTTAATCGAGCCGTCGGTGTAGTACACAGACGCCTGGGGCCGTTCCGCGTCTGACACCCTGCTCAAGGCCTCCTGCATCAGTCGCTGTTCCTGCAGTTGGGCCTTTCTCACTGGCAGCGGCCTGATGGTGGTGGTGAAGGTGGGTGGCGCCCAGGGGGCAGGGGCGGAGTAGTCGGGGTGAGGCTCATCCCGGCTCTTCAGAAACCCGCTGGACAAAGGGTTTGTCCTCAGCCTGTCCGCCGCAACACTGGCCCACGTCCTCCTGCGGAACAGAACAGGTGCTCGTGGGAGGGCCCTCTCCACTGTTGTCCGCAGTGGCTCATCCTCTCTGTGGCGCAGCAGCGTCGCCAGATGGCCGACAGAGAGTTGAGTAACCCTCGTGGCAACACTGCTGATGCACGCCTCTGCCCTGAGGCAAACGCACTAGGTTCACAATGGCGCCCCAAGAATGACGCGTAGAGCTGAGTTTTGGGCCGTTTCCAGTGTGTGCAAGGTGCCAGGGCTAGTTGTCATAAGGCACGGCGGTCCATAGTCCACGCATGCCCTCACTGCGTGGACGTAAAAACTTCGGAGCACCCGGTCACTTGCGCCGCCGGTTGTCCGTGCCAGGACCCGCATGATGTTGGTGCGGGTTTTCATGGCCCGCCGTATGTCGGCCATGTAGGGAGTAAACGTGAGGCGGGCGTCCAGCAGCATCCCTAGGTACCGTTGCGTCTGTAACCAGGGAACTAGCGTGCCATCGAGGTTGAAGGGCTCGGGCGGGTTCTGGTAGCGGAGCGCCATGGCCTTCGTCTTCTCTCGGTTGATGACGAGACCGAGAGAGGCGCACATGTGTGTGAGGCGGCGGAGGAGGAGCCGTGCGCTGGCCATGTGGTTGGGCCCCGAAGCTACCAAGGCGATGTCGTCCGCGTAGCTCAGGACCCTTGTGAACGGCGTCGTCGGCAGGAAGGACAGTTTTTCCATCAGGATGTTGAATAGGGTCGGGCTCAGTATCCCTCCCTGCGGCGTCCCATTCTCAAAGGCCCTCGCGGAGGACGTGTGGCCCTGAAACCGGACCGCAGCCCCACGACCTTGCAGGTACTGGCCTATCCAGGATAGCAGGTGGCCCCGGACACCTTTCTCTGCCAGGATGGAGAGGATGGCGGGCGCTGACGCAAGCTCGAACGCCTTCTCGAGGTCTATGAAGACTACCACAGCCTGCCCGCCCAGGACACCAGAGAGGAGGGTGGAAACACAGTCTCTGGTGCCCTCGCCCGGCCGAAAGACAAACAAGTGGCGGTGCAGGGGCCCCATAGCCCACTGAAGGCGGGAGAGGAGAATGCGCTCCAAGGTCTTCCACAGGCAGCTGAGCAGCGAGATAGGGCGGTATTGGAGACCGTCGCCGCCCTTGGGGACGGGCACGATGGTCGCCGCTTTCCAGGGGGATGGGAGGACCCCCGAGGCGTAAGACCTGTTGTAGACGGCGACGAGCTCCTGCCTCATCACGGGGCCAGCCTTCCTGAGGAAGGTGTAGGGCACCCTATCCTCTCCGGGGGCCGTGTCCTTGCATGGAATTGCCTTTTCTAGCTCACAAAGCTGGATGGGGGCGTCCGTTGCATGCACCTCCATGCAAGCCGTCTGGAAGGTCTCCATCCTTGCGTGATGTGTCTCCCTCAGGAGCGCAAGTGTGCGAGGCGGAAGTCTGTTCGCGGAGGCACGAGACGCAAAGGTGTCTACAAGCCTCTCGGCCTCAACCAGGGGCTGTGGGTGTAGCGTCGGCCGGGCTACTGCCCCCCTCGCTACTGCCCTCAGCTTCCGCCATAGGACTGCCGTGGTGACACCGGTGTCGATGGTTTCACACCACGACAGCCAGTGCTCCTCCTGTATCCGGCCGACCGTAGCCTTGGCGAGACGGATGGCCGCTCGCAGCAGGTTCCGGGTCGCTTCTGTGTTGTTACGACGGTTCAGTTTGCGGGCCTGGTTCACCCGGTGGTTGGCCTCCCTCACCGCGGCACAGTAGTACCAGCGGTCTTTGTGAGCTTGAACCACCGGTGTCGAGCGGGGGATAGCCTCGTATGCTACTTGGTGGAAGGCGGTTATCAGACGGGCCTCGGCCTCACCCAGGTCAGCTGGGCGGACCGTCGTAGACAGGTGACGGTCTAAGGCCACCCGAAACCTAGGCCAGTCAGCCCTGTGGATGTTCCACCGCGGGGGGCGGGGCGGCGTCAGAGGTGGGGTCACAGGGAGGGTAATCACCGTGGCGAAGTGATCGCTGGCGAGGTGGTCATGCAGCGCCCACGTCGCCCCGGCGTCGAGGGGGTGTGACACGAAGGAGAGGTCGAGGACCCCTCCCGCGACGTGCGTCGGCTCACCCGGATTCAGCAGCGCAACCCCCGGCACGTCAGCCAGGACGGAGGCGAGGTGCCGGCCCGCGCGGTTCCTCCGCACGCTCCCCCACCTCTCATGGTGGGCGTTAAAGTCTCCCCCCAGGAAGGCGGGTTCGTCGGCCGCCAGGGAGAGAACCTCAGCGAAGTCCAGGTTGGAGTGGGGGCTGTTGTATAAACAGTAGAATGCGATGGTCGTGCCAGGCAAGGCCACCTCAACCGCCATTACCTCCACACCGTCACCGCAGAACACGGGGTGAGGCACTCGGGAACAGGGAAGTACATCCCTGACCAAGATACCACACCCACGCGCCCGACCGGCAACGGCAGGGAGGTAAAAAGCTCTGTAGCCCTTGAACAACACCGACTGCCCTTCCCGCAGGAGGGTCTCCTGAAGGAGGAGGATGTCGTAAGCGCCGGTGCCGATCCCGGCTCGCAGGAGGTGGACCTTGCTCCGCACGCTGCACACATTCCACTGCAGGATGTTTAGCGTTCGCTCCTCTCGGACGCCTCTGGGGTTGTTACGGGGGCCGCTGTCAGCGTGGGCGTCGGGCCGCGGCGCTTCGGGAGCGCCTTGCGCTCGGGTAGCAGCGGGAGGCGGGAGCGTGTCGGCACCGTTCTGACCGGGATGTGCGACTTGGTGCGGGGTGCCGGGGTGGAGCGTCCGATGGACCACTGCATGGCCTTTACTGGTGGTAGGGCGGGTTGAGTTGCCTGCTCCGGCGCGTCTTGCTCCATTTCCGTCACCCGTGGGGGAGGAGGCATCTCGGGAGTCGGAATTACGGCCGGGGGGGTGTCGGGGTTCCGCGGCTCCGAGGGTGGAGCAGGGGCCGTTGTCGACTCCGCAACCGTGGGGAAGTGTTCCTCCACGGTTGCCCGTGCAATCGCCTGAAGGGCCGCCTTGTCCGGGGTCAGCTGCAAGAGGGACGTTAGAGCCAGGGCGAAGCTTGTGAACATCCCCTCCAGGGCGTCTTTTGTGACAATCACGCATCCGGGAGGTGGAGTCTGCGGGCGTGGTGGTGTTTGTCGGTGCCGGTTGCGCCGGCGTGGAGGGCGCTGTGGCAGGGGGGCGGGGCTCTGGGCGGGAGCGCGGCGGCCTCGCTGTGCGGGGCCTGAGGTAGTTGCTGGACCGGCTGGGAGGACGGGTGAAAAGGTTGGGGCAGCTCTGGCGGCTCGGCCCAGGGGCGGGGCAGGGGTTGGGTTGGGGGCCGTGGTGGGGGCCCGAGAGGCACTCGGTGGCGGGAGGCTGGGGAAGTGGGCGGGCGAAGCCAGTGTTGCCTGTGCAGGAGGCGCGGGCAGTTGGCGCGACCTGGAGCGGGACCGGCCTGTCCATGCCGGGCGGGAGGGGTTGTGGGCGACACGCCACTCCTCCTGCCGTTTTATGCCCTGGTCGACTAGGGTCAGCCGGGTGGGGCAGCGGCAACTCCAGGCGTGGTGGTGCTGCCCGCAGTTCGGGCAGACGGCCTGAACTTCTTCCCCGGCCTTGTACTTGGCGAGGCAGCCATCCGTCAGGTGCGGCCCCGAACACATGCCGCACACGGCCGGGCGGTTGCAACGTGAGCGGTGGTGCCCGTATTGTTGGCACCGGTAGCACCTGAGGGGCTCCCTGTTGAAGGGCCGGTTGTAAAAAACTCCCCAGCTCCCCAGGTCGAGCGTTCCCGGAAGCGGGCCCTTCGTCGTAATCAGGACCTGTCTGGTGGCCAGCCCGTCTCGTGACTGATACCTGTCGGCGAATAGGACGTCCGGGTGGCGGAGTAGGGCCTTGAGAGGCATGGCCACCGGGTAAGACGCTACCACGCCCTTGGTGGTTGCGTCGCCCACCTGACGCAAGAGCACAGGTTTCCCGTGCACCGTCGTTGTCTCCAAGAGGGCGCGAAGGGCTTCCTCGGAGGGCGGGGTGGCGATAACGCAACCCGACTCTTGGAATTTCAGTTGCAGGCGGGCCCCGAGCTGCTCCTCGAGGGCTTCCGCCAGGTCGAGCGCCGAGTCGAATCCCGCCGTCGGAGGAATGAGGACCTTGGGGCTAGTTGTAGTGGGAGCAGTGTGGCGGGAAGCAACAGACACGGGGTGCAAGAGTGGCAGCGTGGTCGCTTGAGCAGCGGCTGTGGAGGACAGTGGGCGTGGGCCGATGCAGAGGTGGAAGCAGCGATGGCGACTGGCGGGTGTGTGCCGCGGAGCGGGGCGTTGGTGGGAGCGGCCGAGGAAGCAGTGGCGGCGTGCGTAACCCGGGAGCGGCGCTTACGTCTCCCTTACACTACCTCCCACTCGTCATCAGACGAGAGGGGGAGCGGAGCTCGGGACGCCTCATCGCCCTCGCTCTCAGACTCGAGTCGGAGCAGCTTCCCGGTGGGCGAGTTTGACTCCGACTCGTCGGAGTCAGGAGCCGGGCGGACACGCTTGTCTGACATCCTATCAGCAAGACGGCCCGAAGGCCGAACCACAGCTAAACATAGAACAAAAGACAAAAAAAAAAATAAATAAATAAATAAATGGTAAGAAAACTAGCCTGCGAAGAGCCAGCTAACCTGCAACAGCGGGGGCCTACAGCTCTCCCACCCTCTAAAGGGCTCGGTAGAGGCCGCTGTTGCACCTTGTGGGACTTGGGGGGACCTAACCAGAACTCCGGTGCTTCCTATAGCCACCCCTTTATCCTAAGGGGCCCCCTCGTGGCACTGCCCTCGGGGCTCGGCGTCGTACCACACCGGAGTCTAAACGGCACAAGCACACAAAAGCAAAATAACAAAAATCCTCAAGCACACAGCAGCAGGGAAAGGCTGCGGTCGCTTGTAACGTGCGACTCGTCAGCAGTGACACGTAGACAGTGTACACTGGCACGGCAGAGCGCATAGCAGGGAGGCGGCGCGCGCTAGGTGGAAGGCGCGTGGTGAGGGCTGGCAACTCCGGGGAGTGAGTGACACGTGAACAGGGAGCACTGACACGGTGACTCACAGCCTGGCAGTAGCAGAGCAGCTCTATCGCTCGCCCGCGAGAGCTGTTGCTAGATGGTAGGGGAAGAGGTGTGAACGCTGCCAGGTCCGGGAAGCCAATGACTACACTTGGTGATGTTAAAATTCATCTGCCATTTCTCTGACCAAGCTGACAGTTTGTTGAGATCCTCCTGCAGTGCTGTAGCATCCTCCACTGTCCTAATAGGGCGTCCTATCTTGGTGTCATCTGCAAATTTACCTACGTCACGAATTATCCCTTGTCTATGTCACTGATGTAGATAATGAATAAAAGCGGACCTAACACTGACCCTTGAGGAACCCCACTGGTAACATTACCCCATTCGGATTTTTTTTACCGTTAATGGTAACCCTCTGTTTCCTGTCGCTAATCCACGCCTTCATCCAATCAAATACCTTCCCTCTTATTCCATGAGCCCTGACTTTATTTAACAGTCTCTGGTGAGGTACTTTATTGAAGGCCTCACTAAAACCAAGATAAACTACATCATAGCTCTCATCATTGTCAGCTGCCTCGTATACTCTATTGTAAAAGGATAAAAGATTAGTGAGGCACGACTTTCCTTTGATAAACCCATGCTGTGAGTCTTAAATTAAATTAAGTTTATCAATATGGTCCCTAATATTATCAGCTATTATTGACTCAATCATTTTACCTATAACTGACGTAAAACTAATCGGCCTATAGTTTTCCATAGAAGATTTGTCACCCTTCTTAAATATTGGAATAACGTGTGCCTGCCTCCATGAAACAGGCACCACCCCTGTGTCTAGTGACTTCCTAAATATTTATGTTAAGTGCCCACTGATTTCAGTTTCACATTCCTTTATTACCCTGGGGAAAAGTTCATCTGGCCCTGGCGCCTTAGTGACTTTAAGTCTATCTATCTGTCTAATCACGAGCTCCCTACCTATGTTGATGTCGGTTAATCCTTCTACCTCTTCTCCCCTGTAGATCTGTTCTCCCTGAGGTAAATCATCTAATCTTTCTTTGGTAAATACAGTTAAGAAATATCTATTTAACGCCTCGCTCATTTCCTCATATCTATCAATCGGTGATTCTCCTGACTTAAGGGGCCCTATCTTATCCCTAACCTTGGTCTAATTAAGTTGAAAGAAGCCCTTTGGATTGGTCTTTGCTTCCCTGGCAATTCTAATCTCATAATTACGTTTTGCCATACGCGTGTTCTTCTTTACTGTTCTAGCTAAATCGTTGTAACTATCCCTTAGGTGAGTTTCCCCCCTTTTAATTCTAACATTTAGTCCTCTTTTCCTTCCTATTTCAGTTTTTAGCCTGTGTCATCCATCGCGGGTTGTTGACCTGACTTCCCTGTGAGGTATAAACTGTTTCTGCCCTGGTTTAATCTCCCCTACTAGACTATTGTACTCATCCTCCAAGCTACTGACCTGACTAGTGACCTCACCAGAGATTAACGCCCCTCCCTGCTCTGGATCCTGACCTAATTCCGAACTTACTCAACTAAGCCTTTGCAGCTGCTTTCTTAACCCCTCGTAGTCCGTCTTCCTGAAGTCAGGTAATAATTTGTTGTTACTGCTGACTCTATCCTCTCATTTATTATTAAATCTAATTTCTTTTTTATCACTGTTACCTAATGAATCCCCAACCTCAATGTTGCTTATTCCTATCTCTATTAGTTAACAACAAATCCAAAATATTTTCTTCCCTCGTTGGTGTTCTAATTAAATGCTTAAGGAAACTATCCTGTATCACATCTAACAAATCCTGTGCCTCTTCGTCTCCGGATAAAGTTTCCCACTCTATGTTCCTATAATTGAAATCCCCAATTACACACACATTTCTATATCTTGACGCCCTACTAATTTCCCGTAAAAGGGGTTGGTTACTGTCCCTGGTTAAGTTGGGCGGTCTGTAAAGTACTCCTATGACAAGCTTCTCCATCCTACCTATTGTTTCTACACAGAGGGATTCTCTATTGCTATCTACCTTGATTGAGATGTTAATGACACACTTAAGATTGTCCCTGACGAAGAGTACGACCCCACCCCCCTTCTTGCCTCTTCGATCTTGGTGGAATAACTTATACCCTTCAGTTTCTAATTCTGAGAGAAATTGTCTGTCTGCAGTGTTTATCCATGACTCTGTGATCGCTATCATATCAAATTTCTCTACGCACGCCTTTCCCCTCAATAAATATATCTTATTCCTAATACTTCTACTGTTTGTATAGTACACATTTAGACCTACCACTTGCTTTACCCTGCAGCCGCTATTATTATTACTACATTTAGTGCTCCCACTTGGTATTGCCATCTTAGGCCCCTTCTTACTTACCCTAAAAATCCCTGCAGGGCCCCCAATCCACGTTCAATGGTATCAGGGGAGGATGACAGGTGGCAGTGAGGTGTGGGTGCAGTAAGGAGACAGGGTACTGAAGCGTACGCCCGTACCGAAGGTAAACGAGGATCAAGCCTCTACCTGTAATCCCTGAAACTACACCTCACCCATCGTGAATAGTGGGAGGGATTCTGGAGCTGGCCTGTGTAGGCCACCCGGCCTCTTGCAGTTTCCCTATGTTCTTATGTTCTTATGTTCTTATCAGACAAGATCTGTACCCCCTCCCATGAAAGGTGAACCCCGTCACCCTGGTATAGGTGGTTCTTGCTAAAGAAACGGTCCCAGGCGTCGACAAATGTCCATCCATTGGCTTTGCAATAATCTGCCAACCTGCAGTTTAATGCAATAGCCCTGGACCGCCAAATGCTACCAACCCGCCGTCTTGGCAGAACCCCTCACACCACAGGAACCCCATCCTTGGACGTAACTCTTCGAAGAGCCTCCCTGTAGCGACGCAGAAGATGCTTGCTACCTAGCCTGCCTATGTCGTTCCCTCCCACGCTGGGGCAGACGATGGGTTTGAGTCCCTCGCCTGACATGCACGACTCTACCCTATCGCTGACATCCCTAATCCCCGCTCCTGGAAAACACACCCTAGTTCTACGTTTCCTATCTCTAGCACAGAAGGCCCTATCTAATAACCTGACCTGGCTATCCCCAACAACCAAAATGTTACCTCTGGGCAGGGATTTGTCAACTGCCCTCCTCTCCTTCGCCTCCTGCTCCTTCTCTCCTTTCTCCTCCCTCGGCTCAGAGAGAGCCTGGAAGGAGTTGTGGCACTCCAATCTCTCTCTCTCTCTCTCTCTCTCTCTCTCTCTCTCTCTCTCTCTCTCTCTCTCTCTCTCTCTCTCTCTCTCTCTCTCTCTCTCTCTCTCTCTCTCTCTCTCTCTCTCTCTCTCTCTCTCTCTCCCTGAATATTTACTTTTTCGAAGAAAAAAAATCAGCATGTATAGTTACTACGGAGGGAATCATAGTACAATATCAATAATAACAGACATTAGTAAACATAAAAAAGAAGATTCCGACAAAAATTACATAAATTTAATAAGTTAATTGAATTAATGGAGGCAGAAGGGAGACGGCAACAAGGCAGAGCGAGATGGCAACATGGCAGGAAGATGGGCAACGAGACCTATCTCTGTAGCTTAACACTAGCGGCGGACAGCGAGTGCCAAGGCTATTTAAATTATAATCAGGGATCTTGTTAATTAACATATCAGCAGTTTGCGACAGAACTAATAATTTATAACTCAAAATCGACTATTACTGACGGCATTTGTTATTGTTGCCTTCATATTGTTGATTCTGAGAACGGTTGCCATGCGGAGGCCATCATACATTTAAAACGAAATAAAACACGCCGTGGGGCACCACGTTGTCTGAGCACGATAATGCACGCCTTAAGCTTGGGTGAACCGGCTATAGCCACGAATCCGCGGGCTGGGTTCGAATCTCAGCCCGAGCTGTTCATCGTCCCTTTCGGGCTGGTCGATAAATGGGCAGATGGGAAAACATGGGAAAGGTAAATTGTGGTAACCCGGATGTCACACTGGCCCCGTTCCACAGGCTTAAGACACAGTGTCACGGAGATGAGCACCGCAGCCACGCGCAGCTATAGCGTATGGCCCCGACTTTACCTTTACGTACCTTATGCCATCAGAACCAGGAAACTTTCCAAATTTTGAATCTGTGATCAAAAACTCAATGAGAGCAATACTCGAAGAATTGCAGCGAGTTGAAGACAAATAAATGACGAAAATGTTAATAAACTTTATCTATTTGCTATATTTCTTTTTAAATCAATGTTATTCTTTTATCGTCTAACAAGCGAAAATGTGTCATGAATATAATGGCTATCTTTTATTTTCGTTTGTAATCATGCTATGGTTATTCCATAATCTCGGGTGAAAATACATATGTGATGGAGGACTCCATGGAGGTAATAAGGATGGAGAGGCCCTGAGTCTCGCGGTTTGAAGCCATTAAACTGTCAGTCGGCCATATTGTTCAAGCTGGGGAGGAGTGGCCACATGGATGTACCTCCATGAGCGACCGGCCAGACCACGTGTCCGCGTGAGACATTTCATGAGGCTGACTGGCAGTACATGCTTGCCGCCTACAATTTTCTAACTTGTATTGGTAAAGGAGACCGCACATCTTGGTGATGGTCCTCACTGGATTTCTTGGTGATCATGAATACATTACGGCGCTTCTTGGATATCATGTACAATATTTTCTTACCTGTTACAGTATATTTACGGTAATAAATTACGAAGCTAATTCACAGACAGGTGTACGTAGAGATAATGAAACTACTGTTCATGTCCCCTACTGAGGTTAAGATCTATCTTACAGCAGTTATTACCATCACCTTGCCTGACCTTACGTCACCAGCAATCTGACCAAACACTTGAAAGTAATGTATTAATGCGTGATGTGCATAAGAGTGGAGGCTCATTGCTCCAACATTTTCACAAATCAGACACTAACCAGTAATGGCAAGGGCTTGGTGGGAGGGTGTGTAAGACGAGGTCAGGTGAGATCACTAATCCCTTAATGTGGAATATTTCATAAGGGTGTGTCAGGTATAAGCGTTTGTCAGGTATAAGAAAAACTTCATAAAAAAATGTGATAAGCAGAGCGACGCTCAATAAACTAATATTGTTTAATGGTTTGTAATATGTTTGGTAAGGGTAGCTTCAAGTATTTGTTAAGGTGCAATAAAGGTTAAGAGTGAAAAATTGTTTTTTATTTCATACGCCTGCATGTTCAAGTGCTGGAAAACAGTAAGAAGAGAAAATAAAAATATTACTGTACTTCATGGATTCTCACAGGTCACAGTGGAAACATTTTTGTGACAGTAAATTACACATTGCACCCCTGCTGCCTTGCAGGAGCACCTCCTTGAGTTGCACTTACCTGTGCAATTGCAAACAACAAGCACAGACGAAGGTATGCAAAGGAGATGCTGCTGGGGAACAAGCATGTCATCCTCAACTGCCCATCCAAAGTCAGTTGGATTTGACGGTGTGTCCCTGTTAAGCAGGGTTACAGCCTCTCAACCATATAGAAGGCTCTCCTCAAGTGCATTTCAATCACACTAGATGTTGGAGGCAAACGATCGAGTGGTACTGAAGAGGTTTTCCGAACCTCATACCGCAGTGCATCAAACATCTTTGATTGTTTTGCTCCGACTGCCAGCCCAAACAAGTACGAGATACTCCTCCGCCTGTTTGAAGCAAGCATCAGACATATATGTTCCCTCTACAAATGCTGAGAGAAACTGTACAGGTTTTGCCACAAGTGCTGCCTGCTTTGTGCCCACTTTGCTGATGCAGTCATTACCTTTCAAGATGTGAGCCTTGACAGGTACTAGACAAAGCTCATATCCCAGCTTCTCGTGCAAGGTGATCAATGGTATGAACCTTCTCTTCTCCTGTGAGTCATACTGCACCCACAATTCTAAGGCCACTGTCCTTAAGGGCTGCTATGTAGCGTAGAAGCAGGACCACAGTGTCTATGTCATTAGAGATGACAACAACCCGCTGAGAGCCTCTTTTGACTGCCCACCAGCAATGAGAAACAATACGACAGTCAGCCTCTTCCAGGCAGCTGGTGAGCTCTTGAACTTCAGTGACACCATTAGAGGTTTTAACCACACCTGGAGTGACTTCATCATTCACAACCATGCCACTGACAACCACATCTGTCAGCTCGCGTTGTGCGACATCACGAGCAAGAAGTTGCAAATTTTGCTTGTTTGAAGCAGAGGCCCAAAACTTCTCATGCTGCTGTGGAATGGGCACCGATTCATCTACGATGGCTAGATCTATGGGAGCAACTTCACCTGTCCTTCTCAGACGCTCAGCACTCTTGATTGAGAAATCCTTATAGCTGTCAAATACCATGTGTATCATGTCAGAATCACATACATGCTTTGCATGTTGTATAACCACTGCAAGTAATTCACCAAAATTTATGAATCTTGTGAGATTTTTAAACTGGCGAATCTTTGACATGAAGCCAATGATAACATCAGTCTGCAAGCCAGAGTTTGGAGAAAAGACAGGCTGACCGTCCAAGGTTCAAGGCTGGTCATGAGTTGCGCTTTTTTTTTTTTTGGCAGTTTGCCTTCAAACAGAGCACTGCATGGCAGGAGATCATAAGCAAAGATCTCCTCAAGGGGCACACCTCTCATCACGGCAATCTCCATGTCTTGCTGGGCACTATATATGTTTTTGGTTGAGACAGTATGTTTCACTGTCATGATTTTGTAGCTTGCAGTGTGGTCGAAGGCTGGTAGATTCTTTTTCGAGATCGTGTCACTGATCTTCTTGACCTTCTGAACATATCTCTCTTGCCGATACTGTTGGTATGAGTCTTGCCCATCAATTAGAACTGACAGGATTCTTTCTTTTACATTAGCATCAACTGTTTGTTTTGTAACAATGTTGTGCAGAGGAACCTTGGGACCATCAATGATAAATGGATTCTGCTTGGTGTTGATGAAGTCCAGCAATATGAGAACGTTCTTATCAAATATTTGGCCTTTTCGACCACGCAGTTCATGATGGATTGGTGTCTCTGCAATGTATGCTGCAGCACCGGATCTTCCAACTACAACATGGCCACCTGGTCCCTGTGAGAATTGGTTGATAGACTGTTCTAGTTTCATGTCTGGTGCAACAGCAGCAAAGGAAGAACTGGCTCTCTCTTTCACAACAAAGAAACCCTTGACAAACTGATCGTACAGGGAAGGAAGCTCTATCTCTAACACCTTGATCTTTTCCAGGTAATATGACACATACCTGAAGTAGTTGATGGCACCAAACTCCTGAAGGATGTCGATGGCATCATTCAGAGTGCCTACATGTAAATGCCAGTTACCATCACGGTCAGCTGCAATGATTTGCTTACACAGACTAACAAGCTTCTGGAAGACACCAAAATATTGGCACAATTCAGACTTTGCCTCACAATCAAGCAAAAATGCTTGGAATAGGTCATGGACATCACAAGATTCTGCGAGAACAGAGATAAATTTTGGCACACAGTCATCACGATTTTTTACTCATGAGCATATGTCTGAGCTCATTGATACTCCCAAGGACGGGCATGTTGGTAATACCGTTGTGTCTCCAGAAGGCTTGCTGTTGATTGAATGGCTTTTTCATGGGTTTATCACACTGGTCCAATGTTGATATTTAGTGTATGGGGTTGGTTAAGGAGTATGACATTGCATGGTATTGAAACAACTGAGTAATAAAGATCATTTTCACAACAAATTACCCTTTTACATCATTGAAAAAAAAATATATGTTCATCATTTAGTTTTATGTACATTATAATCCTAAAATAGTGGTGTTTGAAGAAATGATACTGCAATAGTTCTGAATGAATGGAAAAAAAGTGATAATTTTTACTTAAAAGTGGAAAATTTCCTCTAGCATTTAATTTAGCTAATAAATAAGGTCAGAAATGAGTTTTGTATGTTAAAAAAAATAGAGGTGCTACATTAAAATATAAGAGAAAAAGTAGTAAAGATGTATTTCCGACATCAGATCGGCGGCCATTTAGGAAAACGCCCCCTAGCGGCCATTCGCTGTTAAATTCGAATGTCCACCTGTGTGATTTTAAAAGCCAGTAGACCCAGTTACTCAAAACAGCTGTCAAAAATTCTTGCCCTTGAGATGTATACGGGGTCCTAGGGCAGGGCCAGGACTAAGTATACTCTGTTCATGCATGTGGCTATTACATTGATATCTTAGTAAACACTTGCTTTTGTAGTGTAGTTCATAACAACGTTGAGTCTCGCCAGAAAGTCTCATGGCGGATTGGCTAATGGTTTCGGTATGGTTTTGATTGGTTATGTACTCGCTCAGCACGAGTATATGGCGATGTCAATACCTGTGTAGAACAAAAATCAAGATCTTCCAGTCGCTTGTATTCTCTGCTTTACTCCGACTATGAGACATGGACAATAAATAGTGGCTTCGAGATGCGGATTGATGCCTTTTGTAATAAGTGTCTATCGCTGGAATGACTTTGTGTTAAACCGGGGATTACTCCGTGAGACTGATTCGACATTTATTACTCCCTACAGAGTCCAGCAACACCGACTCCGGCTGTATGGGATGTGACACACTACCCAGAAGCGGACCCTGTTCCTTGGGGAATTTCTTAACCCGGCAGAGTCGGCGGACCCATTTTTGGGCTCCCACGAGTCGGTCCGCTGAAACGGTGGACCCCGTATGGGGCTCGGCTCAAAACGCCTAATTCGAGCTAATTGTAGGCGGTGGCGGCATAGAGCAACCCACCATGCATGCCCTGGGTCATTGTGGTGGGTGATTGATCTTGAGGTGGGCTTATTTGTCATAGGTGGTGCTGTAAGGTCATGGGAGACTGAATTAGCTATCCATATAGTAATCATTTGTCAAATTCTCGAAAGTAGACAACAAGCGACTCTCGGCTAGATGCCACGTGTCACGAGACTGTTTATTTTGTAACAAACGCCACGCAAAAAGAATGGAGTTTGAGTATAAATAAATATTTTTAACGGCTTTATGGTTATGAGAGGAGTATTCTGATATACGTTCCATGCTCTTTTCTTAGTCTCAAAATGCAGTGTAATGGTGCCGTTTCTCGGCCACTTCTCGGCTTTCTCATAGCCGAAGCCCACGGGTTAAGAGACAATCCTGAGTGAGGGAGGGAGTGGGCGAGGCGACGCTTCCCCCGGCGAATGACCTCATTGATTGATTAGTGAAAAATAATCATTATTATTATCATCATTATTATCATTAAAATTATGATTACTATTATTATTGCTGTTATTATTATTATTATTATTATTATTATTATTATTATTATTATTATTAGTAGTAGTAGTAGTAGTAGTAGTAGTAGTAGTAGTAGTAGTAGTATTTAACTAATTGTATCAATATTATTGTTTTCCTCGTGGTCTTCTCAATTTTCATTTTTTTTAACGTCCTGGTCAATAGCGCCGGTAGGCTTTCTTGGTTGGGTCTGGTGGTCGGCCAAAGCCCTTCACGGCGCAGAAAAACGTTTATAGTGACGCCACCTGTTTTTGGCTCATGCTGTGCTGTGGGCCATATTCTTAAATCTCACGAAATCGGCAACGACAACGACAGTCCCCACGCTCACTAATGTTCGGGTTGTCACAATTTGCATATTCTTAAACACTCTGATTTGTCGGGTGGGATTTAGTAACACTGGCGGCGCGAGAAAATTTAATTGCTAACAATGTCCCTTGTTGTTTGGTCCATCTCAACGCTCTGACGGTCAAAACGCCGACTGCACCTGATACCCTGCGCGCTGTGTTCAAGTCAACAATGGAGGAAACTAAGCGATATTCATCCCAAAATGAAGTTGCTCTACTTCTGCTGGAGCTTGTAGAGACACCGAGCAGTAGTACTTGACAGAAGAACGGATCATGCAATGCTAAAGGAGAAAAAGGAGGCTTGGGAAACTATAGCATCACTCTACAATGTCACTGGCTGATGAGGCCGCGGCCACACAGGAAGCGAGAAAGCTAGCGAGAGTGGCAAGGTGAGTTTCTGTGGCCACACGAAAAGCAAGGCGTGGCGAGGGTTGTCATGGCAACGAAGCCCGCAAACTGCCGCAAACCAGTATAGCCCCGCGCCCACCCCTGTCGGAGCAAACGAGGGATGATATGAAATGTTTTTATAAATAGTTCCGTGCTTCACTTATTTGGCGTTTTGTGAAAAATCTGTATACACCACCGTGTTCAGGAGGCTTTTCTCTATAAGATGGAATTGTTTATTTTAGTATTCATTTCATAGCTGCTGCAAATGGTAGCTATATGGAAAATGTGTTATGAACATTACGGAGTGATTATTTAACTTCGTCACTATTTATTTAGCTCCTGTTTTATTGAGTTTTCACAAACATATTCGAGTTCTGCAATCACTGCTGCGTCTATACTTTCCCTTGTATTGGGCAACATGTGGGATATTCTATCCAGTTTTACCGGCGGAACATAGATGATTAGTATCCCGTTGGGATCCGTGGGGGGTCCAGGAGGGCTTGCGCCCCCTGGTGGGGCAGCGAAGACGATCTCTCTTCTTTGCTTGTTTTAATGAATATGAGGCACCGCTTTTTACCCAACTTGCTCTTAACACTTCGGGGAGAGTAGCAGAAGTGTTCTGAACGTTTAGTATCCTCAAAGACGTTGTGAACATGCAAATCAGGCACAAAATAACACGCCCCACAATATTTGTGAGAAGGGGTGACGGACCCGACAGTCTCCCGACAATTTGGTGCTTTGATCGGTACCACGGTCCCAGAGGTGGCGTATAAGAATACACCCTTCGTGACTATCGGAACTGTGGTAGCCACGGGCACGATGGTTGTTTAAGAATATCATTGTCGGATGTGTGGGGACTGTGGTTACAGAAGTTTGATTTAAGAATATGGCCCCGTGCCCCCCTCCCCTTGGTCCCCCTTGGTCAGTTCCTCTAGAGTCCGGGTCGATGGGTGGTCTTCAGGACAGCATGTGAGTAGTTTTAGGCCACAGGGAGAACAAATCTGGCGACAGAATGCTCCCTTGCCTTACTCCACGTTTTCTGGTTCCAATATAATTTATATATAATTCTTAGGTCTTTTCCATCTACTCTTGCTCTCTTTAATATGTTGATTAGATCTTCATGTTTGACCCGGTCCAGGCTTTTTCATTGTCTATAAAACACAATTGCGTATCTCTCTGTATCTCTATGCTCCTCTCACTTAGCATTCTTAGTACAAATATTGCGTTTCTCGTTCCTTTTCCTTCCACAAATTCCTTCCGCTATCTCATTCCTTATCCTTCCTCTAATTCTCTCTAAAATTATCCTTAACATTACTTTTACTACTTGACTTATTATGCTTATAGTTCTGTGTTTATTGCACTCATAAGTTCCCGGTTTCTTTGATATAGTTATACACTGTAAATACTGATTTACAAATGTCACTGATTTCTCCGCTGTTATAATAATATCTGATTACTAGAAGAATAAAGGAAAGTGAAGTGCACTGCTTGATCATATATTCTGATGAGTCCTCAAAACTAAAAGCAACTGCAAATATTTTTGATAGAAGGAATAAGAGAACCCGAGAATAAGAAAATTACCTGGACAAGCTCAAATATACACAGCTTGGTAATCAGTCATACATACATCAATGTGATTTTTGTTGTTGCTTATGTTCAACTAGTTTCTCAATTCGAGAAAAAGAAAATAGCATGGACAAACTCAAATATACACAGCTTGGTAATCAATCATTCATACATCAATGTGCTTTTTGTTGTTGCTTGTGTGCAACCAGTTTCTCAATTCGAGGCTTCGTGTTGATCAGAGCCACCTTCATATCGTGGAGCAATCCAATTTGAAGGCGGTTCCGGGCAGTTGTTTTGATTTGGAGCATGGTGAATGATTTGGAGCATGGTGGAGAATGCCTTTTAACAAAGGTAGGTAGTTGGAAATGGGATGATCCTCTCCAACGCTCCCCTTGCTAGTCCAGTGTATGGTATCAACTGATCAAACCAGAAACCAGCCAGCGGTAATGTATGGAATTTTGTCTGACAACCCTGGTTCACCTGCAGATCAATTAGCTCCTCCTATAGGTTATCATCATCACCCATGTCTGCCAAGAAGGGCTGTTGTATCCTTTCTGGAAATATATGATCGATGGGAAAGTATTTATTTTACTCGATGTGACATTTTAGCCTGAAGTTGATTATTCCTTCGAAGATTTTTCCGGGAACTTCTAGGAGTGAGCTTGGTCTGTAGCTTTTAGGATTTGTGGATGGTTTACCTGGCTTAGGTATCATGGTGAGTGTGGCTACTTTGAATCATTGAGGAAAGTGACATGTTGTAAGCATGACGTTCTATATGGTGAATAGGTACGCCAGCCCTCGGTGGCCAACATGCTGATTTGTTGTTTATAAATTTTGCTTTGTCCGGGAGAAGTGTTTTTCGTTTTCTTTATTGCTGAACGAAGCGTACCTATTTCCATTGTCATCAGATGACGGCGCGAGTCAAGCATGTGGTGACTGGTGAGGTGAGGTTCCCGTTGGGTCTTGTTGAAACCATGCCAGAACTTTCCTGTGATAAGTCGAAGCGTTGGTAGAACGATAACGCTGACAAAGAACCTTAATTAATTGTTCAAAAGTTAATGAGGCCACGAATTTACCCCATGACGGCTTGTGTGTGTGTGTGTGTGTGTGTGTGTGTGTGTGTGTGTGTGTGCATGCATGTGTTTGTGTGTGTGGTATGTGTGTGTGTGTCCACGTGCGTGCGTGAGTGCGTGCATGCGTGCGTGCATATGCGTGTGTGTGTGTGTGTGTGTGTGTGTGTGTGTGTGTGTGTGTCCTCGTGTATGAATTTATTATTTTTTTCCTGTAGTTAGTACTAATGAGTTGTTATGTTACTCTGTTAAACTGTTCACTCCGTTGGCCTCCTTAGATCACAACCATATTTCTGTATTCTGTCCTATCGGTCCAGTACACCCAAGGGACCCACCAAAGAGGCGGTGCTTCTGGCATTTTGCTTCAGCTCGGTGGGACGACCTGCGGATGTACTTTTCCTATTTCCCGTGAAATAATTACTGCTTTCAGGAGAGAGACCCCTCTGTGTGTGCCCAGTGCATCACTGAGGTGATTGTCTCTGGAATTGAGGCATACATTCCCCGCTCTTTCTCTACCCCTCATGCTGAAAGGACTTGGTTCAGTCACGCTTGTTCGCGTGCTATCAAAGATAGAGAGGCGTCTTACAAAAGGTACCTGAGCCTTCGTACTCTTGCTAATCATGACCTCTAAATATCTGCTGGAATCGAGCCAAATCTATTCTCCGACTAACCAAAAACTCTTTCTTCAGTTGGAAATGTAAAAACCTTGTTTTCTCTACTTCTTCTAGAGACTTCTGGCACCAAGTCAAAAAACATCTCTAACAATTTATTTATTCATATTTCCCTCCTCTTATTAGTCCCGACGGTAGCACTGCTGTCACATATGTTTCTATGGATGAAATCCTTTCTCATAGTTTCTCTAAAAACTCAACCCTGAACGATTCTGGGCATGTTACTCCCATTCATACCCCATCTGACTTCACTATGCCTGTTATTAACATTTTTAAGAGCAATGTTTTCTTTGCCTTCTCGGGTCTCAATCATCAGAATGTTTATGGAATGCCTCCTATTGTTCTTAAAAACTGTGCTTCCGTGACGAGACCCTGCCTGATCAAATTATTTCGTCTCTGCCTTTCAATATCCACCTTTCCTTCCTGCTGGAAGTACGCCTACATATAACCTATGTCTAAGAAGAGTGACTGTTTCAATCCCTCAAACAAGGAAGACACCTACCGAAACGGGTTCAAGCCACTCCCGGTGAGTTATATATGGGAAGTGAGGGGGGTGCTGAAGCCCTCCAAAACACTTTCCCATGTCCTCACTAACCGTTTCCCTATTGCCTCATCAACACCAGAGAGTAGTTCAGCATGCTCTCTAAAGACAGATCTTCTTTCTATCCACACTACACTACATTCACACAGGATACACATCTTTTCCCAAAATTCAAAATTCAAAATGGTGCACCTTCACCCTGCCTCGGAGTCCCCGCCTGGGGGGGAGACCACAAATAGTGTGTGCCCAGCGCATTACAGAGGTGATTGTCTCTGGAATGGAGGCTGGAGGCTGGAGTAGGTAAGAAGACACCTATCGAACGGTCGCTAGGCACTCCCGGTGAGGTATATATGGGAAGCGAGGAGGGTGCTGAAGCCCTTCAAAGACCCTTCCCATGTCCTCACTAACCGTTTCCCTATTGTCTTATCAACACCAGAGAGTAGTTCAGCATGCTCTCTAGACAGATCCTCTCTCTATCCAAACCACACTACATTCACACACCATGCACACCTTTTCCCAAAATTCAGTATTCAAAATGGCGAACCATAACCATGCCTCGGAGTCCCCGCCTGGGGGGGGGGGGGGACTACAAATTCCCCCAGGGATGACTCCCCTTCTGGTTGCCGACCTAAGAGGTGTCTTGTTAACGCCTCAAACCTCTTTCTTATCAATTTCTGCAACATTCGCGGTCTTCGTTCCAATTTTCATTCTGTGGAACACCATCTCTCCTCCATTAATCCTCACCTTCTTTTCCTCACCGAAACACAGGTTTCTGAGGCTACTGACAGCAATCTCTACTCTGTACCCTCCTACTATCTCTATCCTAAATTTCAATCCAAAGCTGGATGTTGCGCTACATGCGCAACGACATCACTTGCTCTCGTGCCCACGACCTTGACTCTTCAGAATGTTCCACCATCTGGCTAAGACTTCATTGTCATTCTATTATTAAATACATCTGTGGTGTTTATCTCTCACCTAACTCTACTAACTATGTAGAATTCTTTGACTATTTGAGCTCTAAAGGTGAGCACATCTTAACCCACTCTCCCTTCGTTGAAATCTCCATCTTGGGAGATTTCAATGTTCTCCACCAGCTTTGGCTTTCATCCTCTTTCACGGGAGTGTAGCAGGTGGTTCGCTGCGCCTCGGTAGTTGAACGGCTTCGAACGGCAAGATGCGGGCGGGCGGCAGGAGTGCCCCGGTAGTTCCCCTCACACATCATCATCCGCATCCGTGAAGATGTCATAATTTGATATCCGAATACGCATCCGCGAGTAGCGGGCTTTCTTTTTATTGTTTCCTTTTCTTTTGTGCCCTTGTAAATGTAAAAACGACATCCGCAATAACTTTCATATCCGCGGATATCTTAAATCTGACATCCATGACTAAAAAAAAAAAAAAAATATATATATATATATATATATATATATATATATATATATATATATATATTTATATTTATATATATATATATATATATATATATATATATATATAAACCCGCGCCTGCACCACTAACGGGCCTGCCTCTGAAACAATGAAGAGGCAGAATATGCCTGCATATGGGCTAACACGTAAAAATATATATATATATATATATATATATATATATATATATATTTATATATATAAATATATATTTTTTTTTTTTTTTTAGTCATATATTGGATATAAAATTTAAGATATCCGCGGATGCGTATGTTTTTGTGGATGTCTTATTTACATTTACAAGGGCACAAAAGAAAAGGAAACAATAAAAAAAAATCCCGCTACTCGCTGCACCAGTAAAGCATCCGAAGCGGTGGCCGAAAAAGCAGTCAATTACGTGAGAAGAGGTGTCCTGATACCTTCCTCTTGAATGAGTTCAAGTCGTAGGCAGGAGGAAATACAGCTAAAGGAAGATCGTACCAGAGATTACCAGCGTAAGGGATGAAAGAGTGAAGATGCTGGTTAACTCGTGCGTAATTGATTTGGACAGTAAAGGGATGAGTTTGAATAGAAAGTCGTGTGCGGCGGGGCCGCATGAGGGGGGGAGGCATCCAGTTAGCAAGTTCAGAAGAGCAGTCAGCGTAAAAATATCGATAGAAGATAGAAAGAGAGGCAACATGGCGCCGGAATTTAAGAGGTAGAAGACTATCAGTAAGAGGAGGAGAGGTGATTAGACGAAGAGCCTTAGACTCCACTCTGTCCAGAAGAGCTGTGTGAGTGGAATCCCCCCACACGTGAGATGCATACTCCATACGAGGGCGGACAAGGCCCCTGTATATGGATAGTAACTGTGCGGGGGAGAAGAACTGGCGGAGACGATACAGAACGCCCAACCTCGAGAAAACTGATTTAATAAGAGAAGAGATGTGAAGTTTCCAGTTGAGAGGGGGGGAGGCATGCAGTTAGCAAGTTCAGAAGAGCAGTCAGCGTGAAAATAGCGATAGAAGATAGAAAGAGAGGCAACATCGCGACGGTATTTAAGAGGTAGAAGACTATCAGTAGGAGGAGGAGAGTTGATGAGACGAAGAGCCTTAGACTCCACTCTGTCCAGAAGAACTGTGTAAGTGGAGCCCCCCCACACGTGGAATGCATACTCCATACGAGGGCGGACAAGGCCCCTGTATATGGTTAGAAGAACTGGCGGAGACGATACAGAACGCCTAACCTCGAGGAAGCTGATTTAGCGAGGGAGGAGATGTGAAGTTTCCAGTTAAGATTTTGAGTTAAGGATAGACCGAGGATATTTAGTGTTGAAGAAGGTGAAAGCTGAGTGTTGTCGAAGAATAGGGGATAGGTGTTTGGAAGATTGTGTCGAGTTGATAGGTGGAGAAATTGAGTTTTTGAGGCATTGAAGGACACAAGGTTCCTTCTACCTCAATCGGAAATGATAGCAAGGTCTGAAGTTAAGCGTTCTGTAGCCTCCAGTCTGAAGTCGTGTACTTCCTGTTGGGATGGCCTTCTATTGAAAGAAGTTGAATAATGCAGAGTGGAGTCGTCGGCGTATGAGTGGACAGGACAGTTTGTTATGGAAAGAAGATCATTGACGAATAACAGGAAGAGAGTGGGTGATAGGACAGAGCCATGTGGAACACCACTGTTGATTGGTTTAGGGGAAGAATAGTGACCGTCTACCACCGCAGAGATAGAACGGCCGGAAAGGAAACTGGAGATAAAGGAACAGAGAGAGGGATGCAATCCGAAAGAGGGCAGTTTAGAAAGCAAAGACTTGTGCCAGACTTTATCGAAGGCTTTCGATATGTCTAGCGCAACTGAGAAAGTTTCACCGAAACGGCTAAGAGAGGTTGACCAAGAGTCAGTTAAGAGAGCAAGAAGGTCGCCAGTAGAACGCCCCTTGCGGAACCCATATTGGCGATCAGATAGAAGGTTAGAAGTGGAAAGGTGATTTTGAATCTTCCGGTTAAGGATTGATTCAAAAGCTTTTGATAGACAGAAAAGTACAGCTAAAGGGCGGTAGTTTGAGGGATTGGAACGGTCACCCTTCTTAGGCACAGGCTGAACAAAAGGCATACTTCCAGCAGGAAGGAAAGGTAGAGACGAAAGAGTTTGACCAGAAACACACATACACACACACACATATATATATATATATATATATATATATATATATATATATATATATATATATATATATATATATATATATATATATATATATTTACAACGAAAGAGACAGTTCAAGGGCACAAAAAAAGGAAACAACAAAAAAAGCCCGCTACTCGCTGCTCCTGTAAAGAATCCGAGGATGTGGCCGAAAGAGCAGTCAATTACGTAAGAAAAGGTGTCCTGATACCTTAAAAAGTTAAAATGTGCATGGTTTTTCTATTATATCACGTACCATATATTCATATGTATTTTGAATCTTACTGAAGGGAAATCAGGACATGGATATTATACTCGAAGTTATTTGTACCCCATTCAGGGTAGAGCGTCTCAGAGTCTGACAGCCCAGATCTGCTGATTGCTTCCGGGGAGACACACTCAAAGTCTACGATTTATGCTGATAATTAGCTATCTGAGGATTAACTTTACGATCAGAGGGAGGAAAAAGTTAATTATAGGCGAGGAAAGTGCGGGAAAACATTTGCACCCACCGCCCTCTAGTGCAAGTCGGCCACTATACCTCACCAAACAGTCGCACCAGCGCCGCTACTCGCATACTAGCGAGGTTTTCTCGCATAAAACGAATACTTGGCACATTTAGGATAGTCGCATATGAGCGAATTCGCATATTTCGAACTCATATATCGAATACCCAGTGAGTGTGCGTATATATATATATATATATATATATATATATATATATATATATATATATATATATATATATATATATATATATATATATATATATATATATAAATATATATATATATATATATATATATATATATATATATATATATATATATATATATATATATGTATATATGGACGTTCTACTGGTGATTTTCTTGTTTTCCTAACTGACTCTTGGTCATCCTCTTTTAGACGTTTCGGTGAAACTTTTGCTATTGCGTTAGACATATCAAAAGTCTTTGATAGGGTCTGGCACAAATCTTTGCTTTCCAAACTACCCTCCTACGGCTTCTATCCGTAGGAACTTGTATTTTATCTCCAGTTTCCTCTCTGACCGATCTATCACTGCTGTAGTAGACGGTCATTGTTCTTCCCCTAAACTTATCAACAGTGGTGTCCCTCAGGGCTCTGTCCTATCTCCCACTCTCTTTCTGTTGTTCATTTATGATCTTTCCAAACGAATTGTCCGATCCATTCTTACGCCGATGACTCTACTCTACACTACTCAATTTCTTTTGATTGAAGGCCAACTCAACAGGAACTATACGATTCCATGCTGGAGGCTACAGAACGCTTAACCTCAGACCTCACTATCATTTGCGATTGGGGCAAGAAGGTCCTGGTGTCCTTCAACACCTCAAAAACTAAATTTCTTCACCTATCAACTCGACACACTCTTTCAAACACCTATCCCCTATTCTTCGACAACACTCAGCTGTCACCTTCTCCTACACTACACAGCCTCGGTCTACCCTTAACTCAAAATCTCAACTGTAAACTCCGTATCTCCTCTCTCACTAAATCAGCTTCATCGAGGTTGGGCGTTCTGTATCGTCTCCGTCAGTTCTCCTCCCTCGCACAAATGCTGTCCATATACAGGGGCCTTGTCCGCCCTCGTATGAAGTATGCATCACATGTGTGGGGGGGGCTCCACTCACACAGCTCTCTATGACAGAGTAGATTCAAAGGCTCTTCGTCTCATCAACTCCCCTCCTCTTACCGAGCCATCTACCTCTTAAATTCCGCCGCTGTGTTGCCTCTCTCTCTATCTTCGCGGAATAGCGTGAAGGTTCTCGCAGACTCCCTCAAGCTAGCTGCATCCTTATTTGCACCCTACAGGATTTTTAGAAGTAGGTGGTGAAAGAGCCTGTCATCGGCTATGCACTTACGCATGAACATGGGATTAGGGCGTCTATACAAATCGAACAAGGATGTAAGAGAAAGGATGGGCTAACGGCTTAGAACCAATCAGTATAAGTCTCAGGAACATGAAAAGATAACTGATCTACTGGGGAAAGCATGTGTCAGAGAAAGGACATTATAGCTATCCACATGGAAACATGAGGTGGATCACGGATGCAAACAAAACCCTTCATGTCCATGAGTATGTGTCAGTATGAACAGATGTTTCACAAACTAGAAAAGGGAATGGAAAGAGGAGGGGGTGGCACTTTATGTGAGAACACACTTCACAGGACTATTCCGCAAGCAACAACTCTGTTCAAACAATGAGCGACTCAGTAAGAGTCAGTTTGGGTTGAGACTCCCTACAAAGACATAGCTAATTCTAGGTGAAGTTCTTACAGGTGTAACCTTAGCAGGCAGGACACTGATATGGATTACAAAAATTGAGCAGGGCGAGGAGGAGCATTTAAGTATCATGGTTCGAACCTGTGCATAATTGGAAATTTGGACTATGGTGAGATATAAGATCTAGGAAGGGCGTGGTGGGTGATCCCTAGAGAGTCTGCGATTTTCCGAGACAGTTGACATACGCAATATTAATTATATCTTAAGCAGACGGTGACTGAGCCCACTTATGAAA
>NW_026110760.1:0-2500 GCF_024679095.1 Eriocheir sinensis
TGTTGTGTCGTAATGAATGTGTACCTGAGATCCTATACCTGTGTTTACCGACTAGACCTTTGTGTTTTCTTTCTAGTATTTATCGTTGTGATATTTCTCTTAATTAAATGTTACCTAACTATTCTTTTTTTTTACAACAAAGGAGACAGCTCAAGGGCACACAAAAAAGGAAACAACAATAAAAAAAAGCCCGGTACTCGCTGCTCCTAAAAAAAGAATCAAAAGAGGTGGCCGAAAGAGAGGTCAATTTCGGGAGGAGAGGTGTCCTGATACCCTCCTTTTGAAAGAGTTCAAGTCGTAGGCAGGAGGAAATACAGATGAAGGAACTGTTCATTTTTTTGTTCTTATTCATCATCGTCTTTGTATTAGGAAATCGACAAGAGAACAACAACAAAATATTAGAGACATAGTTAAGATAATTCAAAATGAGAAATGACGTTAAGAAATTACGGATGTTAATAAGATTTTGGTGGTAAGGGAGCCGAGAGGGACACGTAGCAATGGGTTTAGGTTATATATATTCAAATTCAACAAAGACATAGGCAAGATTTTTTTTTTTACAGCAGAGGAGACAGCACAAGGGCACACAAAAAAGAAAACAATAAAAAAGCCCGCTACTCGCTGCTCCTAAAAAAAAAAGAATCAAAAGAGGTGGCCGAAAGAGAGGTCAATTTCGGGAGGAGAGGTGTCCTGTTACCAATAGAGTCGTGGACGAGTGGAACAGTCTTTGCAGTCCTGTTGTGAGTGCCAGTACAACAGATACATTCAAGAAGTTGGATAAATTCATGGATAGGGAGGATAGGTGGGGTTGGATTTACAGGAGGTAGATTGTATAGGCCTACCGACCTCTGGCAGACTCCTTATGTTTTTACGTAACATATATTTACTAAGGTACTTTCATCCACTATTTCCGTCCCTTGCTCTATTGGATAACTTCTTTTTACTAACACTACTTCTATACTTCTTTCTTCTTTCACATATCTTACGTAACATATATTTACTAAGGTACTTTCATCCAGTATTTCCGTCCCTTGCTCTAATGGATAACTTCTTTTTACGAACACTACTTCTATACTTCTTTCTTCTTTCACATATCTTCACATATCTTACGTAATATATATTTACTAAGGTACTTTCATCCAGTATTTCCGTCCCTTGCTCTAATGGATAACTTCTTTTTACGAACACTACTTCTATACTTCTTTCTTCTTTCACATATCTTCACATATCTTACGTAACATATATTTACTAAGGTATTTTCATCCAGTATTTCCGTTCCTTGCTCTAATGGATAACTTCTTTTTACTAACACAACCTCTATTTCTTTCTTCTTTCACATATCTTACGTAACATATATTTACTAAGGTATTTTCATCCAGTGTTTCCGTTCCTTGCTCTATTGGATAACTTCTTTTTACTAACACTACCTCTATTTCTTTTTTCTTTCACATATCTTTACATATCTTACGTAACATATATTTACTAAGGTATTTTCATCCAGTGTTTCCGTTCCTTGCTCTATTGGATAACTTCTTTTTACTAAAACTACCTCTATTTCTTTCTTCTTTCACATATCTTCTTTCACATATCTTACGTAACATATATTTACTAAGGTATTTTCATCCAGTGTTTCCGTTCCTTGCTCTATTGGATAACTTCTTTTTACTAACACTACCTCTATTTCTTTCTTCTTTCACATATCTTTACATATCTTACGTAACATATATTTACTAAGGTATTTTCATCCAGTGTTTCCGTTCCTTGCTCTATTGGATAACTTCTTTTTACTAAAACTACCTCTATTTCTTTCTTCTTTCACATATCTTCTTTCACATATCTTACGTAACATATATTTACTAAGGTATTTTCATCCAGTGTTTCCGTTCCTTGCTCTATTGGATAACTTCTTTTTACTAACACTACTTCTATACTTCTTTCTTCTTTCACATATCTTCACATATCTTACGTAACATATATTTACTAAGGTATTTTCATCCAGTGTTTCCGTTCCTTGCTCTAATGGATAACTTCTTTTTACTAACACTACTTCTATACTTCTTTCTTCTTTCACATATCTTCACATATCTTACGTAACATATATTTACTAAGGTATTTTCATCCAGTATCTCCGTTCCTTGCTCTATTGGATAACTTCTTTTTACTAACACAACCTCTATTTCTTTCTTCTTTCACATATCTTTTCACATATCTTTTTTTTTTCCTCTCTACTCTATTCAGGAGCAGTAAGTAGCGGGCTTTTTTTTATTATTGTTTTCTTTTTCTTTACGCTCTTGAACTGTTTCCTCTGCTGTAAAAAAAAAAAACATCCTCTCGTTAACAAGTAATTACCAAAGCTTTTTCTGTCATCTATTTACTATGGCTTTCATTATCAACATCTTGCTAATTCATCGCATTTGCTGACATTATTTCTTCCTCTATTTCTTTCTTTTTCACATTATTCCTACGCAAACATTCACTCGCTAACATATATTTATAGATT
>NW_026110760.1:12500-27500 GCF_024679095.1 Eriocheir sinensis
AGAGAGAGAGAGAGAGAGAGAGAGAGAGAGAGAGAGAGAGAGACGGATACCATATATAGATAGACCTGAGCTTGCGCACCCAACGTTAAGATAGGTCAGGGCAACAAAATCCATTCATCAGTCATGTTTAAAAGTATTCAGTCGTGTTTAGGAGTATTAAGGATTACTAAGTAGGATTAAGACGCCCTTCAGACCCAGAGGAGCAGAGTCTGGTCGTGGGCTATTCTGAGACAGTCTTAAAGTCCTGCAGATCACGTTGAAAAGTGGGACAGGAAAGTGCATCTCGTAATTCCTTGATACCGCTTCGATAACTCCTTGCTAACTCATTGGTAATTTTTCTAAAGTCCTTGGTAGTTTTTGGTAACTCTTGGTAACCCTTCTAATCTCCTTGGTAACTCCTTGGTACTCATTGGTAACTAATTGGTAATCCTTCTTAACCCCTTGGTAACTCTTGGTAATCTTTGGTAACTCCTTTGTAATTCTTTGTAACTCCTTTGTAATTCTTGGTAACTCATCGGTAATTCTTGGTAACTCATCGGTAATTCTTGGTAACTCATTGGTAATTCTTGGTAACTCATCGGTAATTCTTGGTAACTCATCGGTAATTCTTGGTAACTCATTGGTAACTCCTTGGTAATTCCCTGGTAACTCTTAGGTAACTCCCTGGTTATGCTTGTTTATCCTTGGTAACCCATTGGTAATTCCTTTAAGATTGAAGGTTCAGGGAGAGGCGGACCCAAAGTATTTCGTTCGACAAGCTGGGAAGGTCTGGGAGTCTTTCAAGCTGTTTGTTTATCGTGTGTTATAAGTGGGTCGAGAGTGGGCATGTGTTAGGTTCGTGGGTTGGGAAACTCTCTATGTTGTACTGAAGGTTTGGGAGCACAGTCTACGAATGCACAGTCATGCCCGCCTGCCGCTTCCTACCTCTCTAGACCCTGAAAACACTGTAGGATCGTTTTACAAGACATATCGCAGCCCAAGAACACATATTTGACAAGGCTTTCGTAGGAGTTGTGGGCATTTCCAGGGGTAGTTTTGTAGCAGTCACCGCTCAAATTCCGTGCTCCTTCCCCTCAGTGACAATAAGAAAATGGGGTGCTGCAAAGACACCCCATTTTCTTATTGTCACTGAGGGGAAGGAACACGGAATTTGAGCGGTGACTGCTACAGTTTTATGACCCTGGTGGTAGTCTGACCCTTCTTCTGTACCATGAACCTAAAGAAACGCTCATTAGAACCCGACTGACCCCCTCTTTGACCTTTAGAAATAGGTGATGTGAGATGGCAGAGTGTCTTGTAATTCCAACCTTTTTGTGTTAGTGTAAAGCTCTGTGGTAAGGATCTCAGTTGGCCAATATACTCTGTCCCATATTCTCTGACATTCCGGGACTCACACACCCAAAGTTAATAAGGCTTCCGTAGAGGTTATTGTGTATTTCCATTACAGACAGTTTCATGAAGCCTAGTAATAGTTTGACAAGGCTTTCGAGGAGATTGCTTGTTAGTATGTCCATGGATAGTTTCATGGGCCTAAAGTGATAGTGTGACTAGGCTTCTTCTTCTTCTTCTTCTTTTTTATTTTATTTATTTATTTATTTATTTATTTTTTTTTTTTTTTTTACAGCAGAGGAGACAGAGCAAGGGCGTAAAAAAATAAGCAATATGAAAAAAAAGCCCGCTACTTACTGCTCCAAAATAGAGTTGTGTGACCAAAAAGAGAAATCAGTTTCGGACGCACTACCATGTACGCGAAACGAAAACAAACAAACAAACAAACAAAAAAAAAAAAAAACGCACTCTCCAGATCCCGACTAACTAATAATCTCCTTCGTTGTGGCCTCTGAAAAGCGTTGCCTGAGAGCCGAAAGCGAGCCACAGTGTCACCCTCTCCTTACATCACCCACGGGTCAGCTGCTTGGGGGGGGGGGGGGGGGGGGGGTATGGTGAAGGTCAGAGGAGCGGGGAGGAAGAAACTAGAGGAGGAGAGGGAGAGGTGGAGTGGGTCCGTGGGTGTGGGTGTGGGGAGGGGAGAAGGGGGTGATAGTCAACGTTAAAATTGGGCCAACGAGACTATGAGACAACTTTTCCTGAGTCATGCGTTGAGGGATTCGTGACGTGGTGAAGGTTACGAAAGCAGAGAGAGAGAGAGAGAGAGAGAGAGAGAGAGAGAGAGAGAGAGAGATGAGAGAAAATGGAAAAGAAGAATAAGAAATAAAAAGAGGAAAGAGAATGAAAAGGGAAGAAAACAAAGAAAAAAGCAAGAAAACCGGAGAGAGAGAGAGAGAGAGAGAGAGAGAGAGAGAGAGAGAGAGAGAGAGAGAGAGAGAGAGAGAGAGAGAGAGAGAGAGAGAGAGAGAGAGAGAGAGAGAGAGAGAGAGAGAGAGAGAAAAGAGAAGGAAAGAAAGAAAGAAAGAGAAAAAAAGAAAGAGAAGGAATGAAAAAGGAAAGAAAGACAGAAGAGAGAGAGAGAGAGAGAGAGAGAGAGAGAGAGAGAGAGAGAGAGAGAGAGAGAGAGAGAGAGAGAGAGAGAGAGAGAGAGATATGAAGGTCGTGTTTTCCCCCCCTCTCCTCGTTTAAAGGGCGGATCTAGGGCAGCCTTTACTTGACGCCCTTTAGGTAAGTCTTGAGAGTATCTAGTCTAAACGTGGGTGTGACTGTTTAAGCCCCAAAATGTTGAAGAATATGAATATACTAGCACAAACAACCACAGCAAAAGCCTTATCAGATGTGTGTGTTTGTGTTTGTGTGTGTGTGGGGGGAGGGGTGAATGTATGCGTGATCCCCTACATGTTAAAGTCTATGGACCACCAGACACACACACTCCCTTATCTACAAACCTAACCTGCCCTAACCCAAACCACCTTACCCCATTACCTGTCCGTGGGCTGACATACCTTAACACACCTACCTAATCTACAACACATGATCTGCCCTAACCTGTCCTGCCTTGCCCGCGGACGTACCCAGCCAGGCCTTCCCTTATTGTAAAAACCTTATCTTATTTTTTTTTTTTTCCGATGCCCCCTCCTCCTCTGCCCTTCTCCCCCTCCCCCGCCTCCTCACACACATGTTCTTATCTATATTGTTTTGTACCATAGTCTGACCTTCCTCTACGTAGGGTTCAACTTCCCCCCTCCCCCTCCTTTCAACCCCCCTCTTTCCTCTCCCTCTTCCCTCTACCCCTTCCTTTCCTAGTCTTATCTCGTCTTGTGTAATACCGTCCTTTTCCTAACATATGGTTCAGTTCAACTTCCCTCCCTTCACCCCCACCCCTTCTTTCCAACCCCCTTCTTCAACCCCCTTCACTTCAGACTCCCCCTTCCTTCAACCACTCCTTCCCTCCAACCCCTTCCCCCTCATCCTCTAACCTCCCCTTCCCTTCATCCCACTCCCTCCACCCCTCTTCTTCACCCCCCTTCTTCAACCCCCTTCACTTCAGACTCCCCCTTCCTTCAACCACTCCTTCCCTCCAACCCCTTCCCCCTCTTCCTCTAACCTCCCCTTCCCTTCATCCCACTCCCTCCACCCCTCTTCTTCACCCCCCTTCTTCAACCCCCTTCACTTCAGACTCTTCAACCACTCCTTCCTCCAACCCTTCCCCTCTTCCTCTAACCTCCTTCCTTCATCCCACTCCTCCACCTCTTCTTCACCCCTTCTTCAACCCCTTCACTTCAGACTTCCTCTAACCTCCCTTCCCTTCATCCCACTCCCACCCCTCTTCTTCACCCCCTCTTCAACCCCTTCACTTCAGACTCCTCCAACCCCTTCCCCTCTTTTCTGACCTCCCTTCCCTTCATCCCACTCCCTCCACCTTCCTCTTCACCCCCTTCTTCAACCCCCTTCACTTCAGACTCCCCCTTCCTTCAACCACTCCTTCCCTCCAACCCCTTCCCCCTCTTTCTCTGACCTCCCCTTCCCTTCATCCCACTCCCTCCACCCCTCTTCTTTACCCCCTTCCCTCCAACTCACCTCTCCCTCCAACCCCCCTTTCCCTCTAACCTCCCCTTCCCTTCAACCCTTTTGCCTCCATTCCCCTCTCCCCCTTCAGCAGCCCTCCCCTTCTTCCATCTCCTTCCCCCTCCCCCCTTGGTCTTATCTCCACTTGTACCCACCCTGGCCTTCCCTAACATACGGTCCAGACACTTGTCGATTCACATAAGACCTATAAAAACAATGAGAACCTAAGAACCTAACCTAAGAGAGAGAACTAAAGAGAACCCAAATCTAGAGGGAGAGAGAAAGCTATGAAGGGCACAAGGAGGTATGGAGGAGAGAAAAAAATAGATGCCTGGTTTGATGTTTAGAGAGACAGGTAGCAAGGATCATGGGTTACGGGACAGACGAAGGTTGAGGATGTTTTCGTGTGGATGAGGACAAAGATATGGGCTTGGGCAGGTCATGTCACCCGTGGAACTGTTGGATAGAAAGTCGCATTACTGTGGAGACTTTTATGAATTACTGAGCACACTAATATGGTGAGTGTTTGGGTTATGGTTAGGTTAGGTTAGGTTAGGTTAGGTCTCTTCACACACTTGACATGCAGCATCATATAGTATAAATGAACGAAGAAAGTGTTAATTTTGTTAGATAGAAAGAGTCATAAGTAAGGAAGCATATATGAATTTAGTGAGTGTTTGGGTTATGGTTAGGTAAGGTTAGGTAAGGTTAGGTTAGGTCTCTTCACACACTTGACATGCAGCATCATATAGTATAAATGAACGAAGAAAGTGTTAATTTTGTTAGATAGAAAGAGTCATAAGTAAGGAAGCATATATGAATTTAGTGAGTGTTTGGGTTATGGTTAGGTTAGGTTAGGTTAGGTAAGGCCTCTTCACACACTTGACATGCACCAACATATATAAATGAACGAAGAAAGTGTTAATTTTGTTAGATAGAAAGAGTCATAAGTAAGGAAGCATATATGAATTTAGTGAGTGTTTGGGTTATGGTTAGGTTAGGTTAGGTTAGGTCTCTTCACACACTTGACATGCAGCATCATATAGTATAAATGAACGAAGAAAGTGTTAATTTTGTTAGATAGAAAGAGTCATAAGTAAGGAAGCATATATGAATTTAGTGAGTGTTTGGGTTGTTAGGTTAGGTTAGGTAAGGTCTCTTCACACACTTGACATGCAGCATCATATAGTATAAATGAACGAAGAAAGTGTTAATTTTGTTAGATAGAAAGAGTCATAAGTAAGGAAGCATATATGAATTTAGTGAGTGTTTGGGTTATGGTTAGGTAAGGTTAGGTTAGGTTAGGTTAGGTCTCTTCACACACTTGACATGCAGCAACATATAGTATAAATGAACGAAGAAAGTGTTAATTTTGTTAGATAGAAAGAGTCATAAGTAAGGAAGCATATATGAATTTAGTGAGTGTTTGGGTTATGGTTAGGTTAGGTTAGGTTAGGTCTATTCACACACTTGACATGCAGCATCATATAGTATAAATGAACGAAGAAAGTGTTAATTTTGTTAGATAGAAAGAGTCATAAGTAAGGAAGCATATATGAATTTAGTGAGTGTTTGGGTTATGGTTAGGTAAGGTAAGGTTAGGTTAGGTTAGGTTAGGTTAGGTCTCTTCACACACTTGACATGCAGCATCATATAGTATAAATGAACGAAGAAAGTGTTAATTTTGTTAGATAGAAAGAGTCATAAGTAAGGAAGCATATATGAATTTAGTGAGTGTTTGGGTTATGGTTAGGTAAGGTAAGGTTAGGTAAGGTTAGGTTAGGTAAGGTCTCTTCACACACTTGACATGCAGCATCATATAGTATAAATGAACGAAGAAAGTGTTAATTTTGTTAGATAGAAAGAGTCATAAGTAAGGAAGCATATATGAATTTAGTGAGTGTTTGGGTTATGGTTAGGTAAGGTTAGGTTAGGTTAGGTTAGGTTAGGTCTCTTCACACACTTGACATGCAGCATCATATAGTATAAATGAACGAAGAAAGTGTTAATTTTGTTAGATAGAAAGAGTCATAAGTAAAGAAGCATATATGAATTTAGTGAGTATTTGGGTTATGGTTAGGTAAGGTAAGGTTAGGTTAGGTTAGGTTAGGTCTCTTCACACACTTGACATGCACCAACATATATAAATGAACGAAGAAAGTGCTCATTTTGTTAGATAGAAAGAGTCATAAGTAAGGAAGCATATATGAATTTAGTGAGTACACAAATATTTTGAGTGTTTGGGTTATAGTTAGGTTAGCTAAGGTAAGGTTAGGTTAGGTTAGGTTAGGTTAGGTTAAATGAACAGAAAAGTGCTCATTTTGTTAGATGAAAGAGTCATAAAAGTAAGAAAGCATATATAGTTTGGTGAATTTAACACATATTTTTTTTTTTGGGGTTTTAGTTATAGTTAGTAGGGTAAGGTTAGGTTAGAGGTAGGTTAGGTTAGTGGTTAGTTAGGTTTTAGGTAGTAAGGTTAAGGTAAGGTTATGTAGTTAGGTGGTGGAGTTAGGTAAGTTAGAGTAGGTTAGGTGTGTTTAGGTGTTTGTTTGGTTGTTTGGTGGGGTTGGGTAAGGTTAAGGTGTTTGGTTAGGTTAGGTAAGGTGAGGTTAGGTAAGGTTAAGGTGTTTGGTTTGGTTAGGTAAGGTTAGGTTAGGTTAGGTTAGGTAAGGTTAAGGTGTTTGGTTAGGTTAGGTAAGGTTAGGTTAGGTAAGGTGAGGTTAGGTAAGGTGAGGTTAGGTAAGGTGAGGTTAGGTTAGGTTAGGTTAGGTAAGGTTAGGTTTGGTAAAGTTAAGTTAGGTTAAGGTGTTTGGTTAGGTTTGGTAAGGTTAGGTAAGGTTAAGGTGTTTGGTTAGGTTAGGTTAGGTAAGGTTAAGGTGTTTGGTTAGGTTAGGTTAGGTAAGGTCTCCACACACTAGAGAGGTAGAAGTTTACAAGGAAAATCAATCAAAAAATAAGCTCACGTTATCAGATAGTAAGTCCGGTATTATAAGACACATTTGCTTCTCATATCAACTATTTCTAAAGGTCAGAGAGGGAATCAATCGGGATCTAATGAGTGTTTCTTTAGATTCACGGTACAGAAGAAGGGTCAGACTACCACCAGGGCCATAAAACTACTCCTGGAAATGTCCCAAACTCCTATGATAACCTTGTCAAATATGTGTTCCTGGACGACGAAATGCTTAGTTATACGCCCCTGAGTTAAGCCTCCTAAGTAACGAAGCATTAGAAGAATTTACTGAGTTCACAAATATGTTGAGTCGTTGGGTTTTGTTATATCATAGTTATTCTTGTTCATCATCGTTTCGTTGTTATTATTTTCATTGTTATTGTTTTATTATTCTTGTTAGTATCATCATCATCATCATCATCATCATCAACGTATAGAATGAATAAATATATACCTGAATAAGTAGTAAAAAAATAAAAAATAAAACAAAATGAATCAAATGAGAAAAAGATCTAAATAAAAAAGTTAAATAAATAAACTAAAAAACTAAACAAAACATAAATAAACAAAAATAAACAAACAAATCTACTAAAAAAATTAAAACAGAGAGAGAGAGAGAGAGAGAGAGAGAGAGAGAGAGAGAGAGAGAGAGAGAGGGTAGAGTGGGTCACACGGTGTTAAGATGGTTATGTAAGCTATAGGGAGGGAGGGAGAGGTAAGGGAAAGGGAGGGAGGAGAGAGAGAGAAGGGGAGATAAAGGGAAGGGGAAGGAAAGGGGGAATTTAAAAGGCAAAGGTTGAAAGGATGAATTGAGGTGAGGGGGAGGGAGGGAGGGAGAGAAGGGAGGGAGGGAGGGAGGAAGGGAGAGAAGGGAGAAGAGTAGGAGGGAAAAACAAAGAGGTGATGATTATATAAGGAATGAAGAGAGAGAGAGAGAGAGAGAGAGAGAGAGAGAGAGAGAGAGAGAGAGAGAGAGAGAGAGAGAGAGAGAGAGAGAGAATATAGGATGCAAGGAAAGAGGTAAGGGAAGGAGAGAGTGAAGGGAGAAACGGGAGGGAGGGAGTAGGGAAGGAAGGAGGAAAGGGAGGGAGGGAAGGAAGGAGGGCAAGACACGTGACCTACTCCTAAGACCTTCATTATACAAGACTCTTCCCTTCCCTTCCCTTCCCTTCCCCTCACCTACCTTCACTTTACCTCCTTTCCCTTCATCCATCCCACCCTCATTTCTTCTTTTTCCCCTCTCGTTTCCTTTCTCTTCCCTTCCCTTCCCTCTTCCCTCCATTCTTCTCTTCTTTCCTCTTATTTCTCTCCATTGCTCCCTCCCGCTCTGTACCTACTTTATTACCTCCCTCTCCTTTCCATTCATCACTCATCATCAATATAATCATCAGCTCTCTCTCTCTCTTCAACACACACACACACACACACACACACACACACACACAGGGTCTTATGTAAGCAAAGGAAGGTTACGGTAGTGAGGGGAGAGGGGAGAGAGGGGCCTTAAGATGCACGTGTCCTCAACTCTCACGTTAGGTTTTCATATGGATGTCTTGGGGGGTGGGGGGGGGGCGGGGTAGTTGAGTACATGTCTGGTTCGTTACGTGTCTGTCTGGACCGGTTATTGGGTGACTGGTTACGTAACTGACCGACCCGCTTTCTGACTGACTGACTGGCTGTTTGGTTGGGTAATTATATGGCTGACTAGATGTTTGGTTGGCTGACTGACTGGACTGAATGACCGGCTTGCTCGGTGACTGAACGGCTGGCTAACTGGCTGACTGGTTGAGCGGTTAAATGGCTGGCTGGCTAACCGACTGGCTGACTCTCACTAGATGGTGCATGGTGGTGGTAGTCATGGTGGTGGTTATGGTGGTGGTAGTTGTGGTAGTGGTGGTGGTGGTGGTCTCCGGGTCTCGTGTACAACCCGCAGCCCAACACGTGTCTTACATAACCAAGGCGTGGGAGACCGGCGGCGGCGGCGGCGGGGCCATCCTGACTGACTGGTTCTTGGTACTCCTGTTAGGGGGACTCAGGGGCGAGGCTGTCTGGTGATGAGCGATGACTAACTTGGCAACGATGACTGACTGGTGGGGGTGAACGCTGTCTGATGGTTCGTTTGGCTGTGATGACTGACTGGCATGACGATTTGTGTGGCTGTGGTGACGTGAGTGTTGATGACTGATTGGTGAGGGTGTGATGACTGACGGATGACTAATGGTTGACTGACTGACGGGGTAGTGATGCTGGCGAGGCCTGGTTTTGCTGTGATGACCGACGGATGACTGACTGACTGGTTAAAGGGGTGAAGCTGACTGACTGATTACGTTTAGCTTTGATGACTGGCAGGTTTGGCTGTTATGACTAACTAGCTGACTGACTGACTGGCTGGTTGGTTGCGTTACAAAGAACAGTCTCTGAGGATGGATAGTAACAGCTGTTTTTACGTTTATGACTGATGGGGATGGATGGCGTTATGAAAGAGTAGATATTCTTGCCCACTTTTGCGTTAGAAGGATGGACAGAACATTGAATTATAGAAGGCGTTTATGACTGAGAACAGATGAAAGAGTGGAGATTTTTGCTTACTTTTGCATTAGAAAGATGGACAGAGAATGGAAGATTAGAGGGCAACAGAACTATTCGTGTAAGAGTAGACAGTCCTGCCTACTCCTGCGTTAGAATGATGGACAGAGGAAGGTAGATTAGAGGGCAACCGCTGTTCTTGTGTTTATTAATGAGAGCGATGAAAGAGTCGAGATTTATGTCTATTTTTGCGTTAGAAGGATGGACAGAGCTTAGGAGAATGGATGACAACAGATAATATACTTGCTTTTATTACTGAGAAAAATATGAAAGAGTGAGAGATCTTTGCTTACTCTTGCTTTAGAAGGATGGACAGAGCTTAGGAGAATGAATGGCAATAGATATATACTTGCTTTTATTACTGATAAAAATATGAAAGAGTGAGAGATCTTTGCCTACTCTTTCTTTAGATAGAGGAGTAAAACAAGAGAAGGTTGAGGGAAATAAAGGTATCTCTCTCTCTGTCTCTCCATCTCTCTCTTCTCTTCCGTACCCTTTCCTCCTTCTCCTCCTCCTCCTCCTCCCTCACACTCCCCATTCCCCCAATTCTGTCACTCTTCCTTTTCTCCCCTCCCACCCCCCCCCCCTCTCCTTGACCACAACTCTTTGCTTCCCTCTTCTCTCACGCCCACTCTCTCTCTCTCTCTCCCCTCTCCCCTTTTCTTTCATCCCTCTCCCTTCCTCTCCCTCCCTCTCTCTCCCACCCTTCTTTTGATACCCTCCCGTTCCCTCTCCCCCTCTCCCCTCCCTCTCCCCTCCTCTTCCTTTCTCTTCCTTTACTCTCACTCTTCAGTAAACCCCCTCCTCCTTCTCTTCCCCCCCCGCACATACACACACATATCACCCAAGAGGTCATGGGCAAACACACACACACACACACACACACACACACACACACACACACACACACACACACACACACAGGCACGTATTTGGAGCTCAGATTTGGGGCGAGATCAAGGTCTGTCTGTCTGTCTGTCTGTGTGTATGTATGTATGTTTGTCTGTGGGTTTTTTTCTGTTTTGAGTCACTGTTGCGAATGTGTTGTTGTTGTTGTGGTGGTGGTGGTGATGGTGATGGTGGTGGTGGTGATGGTGGTGATGGTGGTGGTGGTGGTGGTGGTGGTGGTGATGATGATTTTCAGTTATTGCTATTTTTCTTCTTCTTCCTCTTCTTCATCCTCCTCCACTTCTTCTTTTTCTTCATCATCTTCTTCTTCTTCCTCTTCTTTTGTTTTTCTTCTTCTTCTTCTTCATCTTCTTCTTCTTCTTCATCTTCTTCTTCTTCTTCTTCTTCTTATTATTATTATTATTATTATTATTGTTATTGTTATTATTTTCATTACCATTACTATTATTATTATGTATATGTGAGTGCATGAGTCTCTCTCTCTCTCTCTCTCTCTCTCTCTCTCTCTCTCTCTCTCTCTCTCACCTTGGTCACGTGTACAGCCTTCCTTTTCACACCTGTTTGTCTTTTCCTCCCCAGGTGGCGCCGCGCCCGTCAAGGCTTCAAGCACCTCCCCCTCCTCCCCCCTCCTCCCCCCCCCCGTCCTCCTCCGCCTCGTCAAGGTAACGCGTCAATGCTGTAACCTTTTATGTTTTCTTGTAAGCATTTCATCATCTTTTTTTTTTCTCTCTCATCGTCCTTCTTTTTTCTATTATTATTATTACTATTATTATTATTATTATTGTTATTAATGTTGTTGCTGTTGTTGTTGTTCTTTTTGTTCTTGTTCTTGTTGCTGTTGTTGTTGTTGTTATTATTGTTATTATTATTATTATTATTGTTGTTGTTGTTGTTGTTGTTGTTGTTCTTCTTCTTCTTCTTCTTCTTCTTCTTCTTCTTCTTCTTCTTATTATTATTATTATTATTATTATTATTATTATTAATCTACGCCGGTTCGATTCGACCATTTATCAGCCCTTACCTGTGCGTGCGGGTGTGCGTGCGCGAGAGGTTATAACTTTTGTGTGTGTTGCCTCTGTTCTGCCTCTAACACGCCGGCACACACTCTTGACTGGTCTGGTGGACGGCCCGTTAGTGGCGCAGGCGAATTTTATTTATAGTGTCTGCCGTGATGTATGACTTGGCCCATGCTGCCCCCCCGGTGCTCGCTAAAATTAGGGTTGACTGATATATAGGCAGCATTTATTTTTTATTTATTTATTTTTTTTTTTACAGCAGAGCAGACAGTGGAAGGGCGTAAAAAAAAAAGAAAAAAAGCCCGCTACTAACTGCTCCTGAATAGAGTAGAGTGACCAAAAAGGATTGAAGATTGAAAGAGAGGCAACATGGCGACGGAATTTAAGAGGTAGAAGACTATCAAGTGGGTAATCTTCCCTCACTCGGCGATGGTTGGAAAGCATCAGCGTCTTACGGCGAGACTTGAACCAGGGTCTTTGGGATCACCACGCCCGCACTCTGCATAACCACTAGGCCACGAGCTGTGTGTGTGTGTGTGTGTGTGTGTGTGTGTGTGTGTGTGAAATCGGTCCATTTGTAAACGGTTTTGTTATAAATGGATACAGACTTAACGCTGGAATTGTTTGGCTAGATGAACGGTTTTACGCTCGAGAGAGAGAGAGAGAGAGAGAGAGAGAGAGAGAGAGAGAGAGAGAATTTCAGTGGTCTTGAATCTTTGGGAAATCGGAGGAGGAGGAGGAGGAGGAGGGTGACAGTAGTGATGGAGGCATTGACATTGGTGGTGGCGGAGGAGGAGGAGGAGGAGGGGGAAGAGGAGGAGGAGGAAGAGGAGGAGGAGTACCAGGCAATATGAATGCTAGTGAAGGAGGTGATATCACTTGCGAAGGAGGAGGAGGAGGAGGAGGAGGAGGAGGAGGAGGAAAAATGTGTCATCCACCTCTGCCGACTCTTACACAATGTGGAGGAAGGGGAGGAGGAGGAGGAGGAGGAGGAGGAGGAGGAGGAGGAGGAGGCAGTTTCTCTCTAGCTTTCTTCGCTTTCTCTCCGCTTTATTTAGGTCTTTTCTCTCCATCCATCCGGACTCTCTCTCTCTCTCTCTCTCTCTCTCTCTCTCTCTCTCTCTCTCTCTCTCTCTCTCTCTCTCTCTCTCTCTCTCTCTCATAAACGAATTGTAATATGATGATGATGATGATGATGTTAAGGAGGAGGAAGAGGAAGAGGAAACATGGAAACATGGAAACGCAGGCAACAGAAAGCCTATTGGCTCATTACGAGGTTGCCCGCTTTGGTGATTTAATCTGCTCGACAGCCTGGGGCCTGGGGAGCAGATGAAAGCACCTCGACATTGAGGAGTAGATGAAAGCACCTCGATATTGAGGAGCAGATGAAAGCAACTCAATATTCAGTTTACTCCCGACGCAGCGAAGTGACGGTCGATTCTATATTTGAAGGAGTTGATAGTATTCGCATTTACTACTTCTGAAGGAAGATTGTTCCAGTGACGGATGACTCGGTTTGAAAAGAAACTCCTTCCGATGTCTGTGTTACATCGCTTAGACTGAATGGGTAAACCGTTATTTCTAGTTCTTAGGTTGGTTTGCAATTCAAAGAAATTGGAGTAATCGACGTTATTGAATTTTTTCAGATACTTGAAGACTTGAATCATATCTCCTCGTAGGCGTCTTTTCTCTAATGTAAAGAGATTGAGTCGCTTGAGTCGTTCCTCGTACGGTTGAGCCCTTAAGGTTGGTATCATTTTCGTGGCGCGTCGCTGAATCCTTTCCAGTAAATCAATGTCCTTTCTGTAATTAGGAGACCAGAACTGTACTGCATACTCGAGGTGCGGTCTTACCATGGAATTATACAAGGATAGCATCACGTCTGGCGTTTTACACTCGAAGTTCCTCGCTATGAACCCGAGCATAGTGTTGGCTTTGTTGTATGCTTTTTTACAGTGATTCGCGTGTTTCAGGTCACTGCTGATAGTGACTCCAAGATCCTTTTCCTCCTGCATCGCTTGCAGAGGTCTCCCATTCATGATGTATGTGTGGTTACTATTTCTGGACCCAATGTGCATGACTTTGCATTTGTCAACATTAAAAGACATTTGCCATTTTTCCGACCATTCGATAATGTGATTGAGGTCTTTCTGAATGATTTCGCAGTCGGTCTTTGTGAGGGCCTTTCCCCCCACCTTAGTGTCATCAGCAAATTTCGATATTGTGGATTTCAGTCCTGCTTTGAGGTCGTTGATATATATGATGAAGAGAATGGGTCCCAGCACTGACCCTTGAGGCACTCCACTAGTGACTGGAAGCCAATCGGAAGGCTGTCCGTTGAGTAGTACTCGTTGTTTTCTGTCGGTGAGCCAATCTCTTATCCACGCGATCAGATTGGCTCCAATGCCCGCCGAGTGCAGTTTCTTAATGAGTCTCTCGTGCGGTACTTTGTCTAAGGCTTTCTGAAAGTCCAGGTATATAACATCACTGGGGATGTGGGCATCCCAGTTCTTATATATACCTTGGAAGAAGTCTAATAAATTCGTTAGGCAGGAGCGCTTGTTTCTGAAGCCATGCTGGGTGTCGGAGATTACATTATTGTCTTCTAGAAACTTAACAAGTTTGTCTCTAATAATCTTTTCGAGTATTTTTCCTGCCACTGATGTCAAACTTATGGGCCTGTAGTTTAATGCAACGCTTTTGTCTCCCTTTTTGAAAATTGGTGTTACGTTCGCCATCTTCCAGTCTTCCGGGACCTTTTTCAATTGAACAGACTGGTTGAATATGTTAGTGAGTGGCTGAAGTATTTGTTGTTTAAGCTCTTTTAATAACCGCGGGGACAAACCGTCAGGTCCTGTTGACTTGTTCTTGTCGAGTTTATCCAAATACTCTTTCACTTCTTGGTCGCATATTGAGTCAATTTTCAGGGGCGTGATTCCCCTCGGCGGGTCAGGGTTCTCGGGCATGGTTTCGATGTTTTCGACTGTGAATACGGATGCGAAGTTACTGTTGAGGATTCTGGCCATCTGTTTACTGTCCTGAGTTGCAGCTCCAGTCTCGTCTGTCAGGGGACCAATATTTGATTTTACTTTCTTTTTCGATCTGATGTATGTGAAGAATTTTTTTGAGTTTGTCTTGATGTCACGCGCTATTTGTTTTTCGTAGTTGCGTTTACTACTCCGAATAAGGGTGCGACAAGCTCTGAGGCTGTTGTGGTACTGAGAACGGGCTTCGGCCGTGTCATTCTCTTTCATTAGGTTATAATTCCTTTTTTTTAAGTTTACCGCCCTTTTATTTCTCTGGTCATCCACGGTGGATCTACGGCACCATTTACTCGCCTGGGTTTCGTCGGCACTGTAGCCTTTTCTACTCCCAAAAGCTTATCTTTGAAGTTGTTCCACACGTTGTCGATTGTATTGTCGGTTAGGTGAAGTTGGTCCCAGGTCGCAGAGGGAAGCAGCTCACGGGCTAGGTTGAAATTTGCTTTTTTGTAGTCGGGTATCACTGACGGATTGTCTACGAGTTTGTGACTTATGTTGTCATTGAAACGGATTAAGTGGTGATCGCAACCGTTAATTT
>NW_026110760.1:32500-35000 GCF_024679095.1 Eriocheir sinensis
GGAAGTAGAGGAAGAAAAGAACATGGTGAAAATATGGAATGGAATACGAAGGAAAGAAGGAGAGAGGGAGGGAAGGGAAGGAAAGGGCAGGGAGAGGTTAGAGGAAGAGGGAGAGGGGAAGGAGAGGAAGAGAAGAACATGATGATAACTTGGAATGGAATACAAAGGAAGGAAAGAGAGGAGAAAAAGCAAAAAGGTCAGGAGAAAGAGAAAGAGAGAAAGCTATACAGAGAAAAGAGAGGAAAGAGAGGGGAAGGGAGGAGAAGGGGAGGAAAATAAGAACATAGCAACGAATCGAAGGAAAGAGAGTTGGAGAGAGAGAGAGAGAGAGAGAGAGAGAGAGAGAGAGAGAGAGAGAGAGAGAGAGAGAGAGAGAGAGAGAGAGAGAGAGAGAGAGAGAGAGGGACGCTATATACAAAAGAAGGAAGGGAAAAGGAAGAGGGGAAGGGAAGAGAGCGAAAGAGAAGAAAAGGGAAGGAGGGGAAGGAGAGAGAGAGAGAGAGAGAGAGAGAGAGAGAGAGAGAGAGAGAGAGAGAGAGAGAGAGAGAGAGAGAGAGAGAGAGAGAGAGAGAGAGAGAGAGAGAGAGAGAGAGAGAATCTATACAAGAGAAAGGAGGGGAAGGGGAGAGAAGGGAGAGCAGAGGAAGGAAGGGGAGGGGGAGGGAGGAACACAGTGACAAGGTCTGGGTCGTTGCCACGTTACGACCACTGCTTTCACGACCCCCCCCCTCCCCCCCCTCCCCTTCTCCCTTCCTTCCTCCCTGGCGTCTGGTCGTGGTAGGGGAGTGAGGGAGAGAAAGCGGGCGGGTGGGTGGGGAAGCTGGGAGATTATAAAAGCGTGGAGGAGGAGGAGGAGGGGGAGGAGGAGGAGAGGAGGAGGAGGAGGCTTTAACGCATAACCTCCTTCTGTAAACAATAACATAATGATATGGAGAGTGTGAGAAGAAGGAAGAGGAGGAGGAGGAGGAGGAGGAGGAGGAAGAATAGTCACGAAGGGAGGTAGAAAGAGTGAGTGCGTGACTATAGAAAGCATATGAGAGAGAGAGAGAGAGAGAGAGAGAGAGAGAGAGAGAGAGAGAGAGAGAGAGAGAGAGAGAGAGAGAGAGAGAGAGAGAGAGAGAGGAATTAGAGACAATGAAGAACACAAAGAAAGCCAATTAAATAAAAGAGAAACGAAGAGAGAGAGAGAGAGAGAGAGAGAGAGAGAGAGAGAGAGAGAGAGAGAGAGAGAGAGAGAGAGAGAGAGAGAGAGAGAGAGAGAGAGAGAGAAATTAGAGACAATGAAGAACACAGAGAGAGCCAATTAAAAAAAAAGAAACGAAGAGAGAGAGAGAGAGAGAGAGAGAGAGAGAGAGAGAGAGAGAGAGAGAGAGAGAGAGAGAGAGAGAGAGAGAGAGAGAGAGAGAGAGAGAGAGAGAGATAGGCCGTTGCTCCCATTGGCTAACCAGGTGTGATAAGAGTTTGTGATTGGCTGTCCGAATGAACCTGTCGCCTACCTGTCTTGTGTCTGTCCGGCAGGTGTTAAAAGGCTTGCTAATTAAAGGTGAGAGAGAGAGAGAGAGAGAGAGAGAGAGAGAGAGAGAGAGAGAGAGAGAGAGAGAGAGAGAGAGAGAGAGAGAGAGAGAGAGAGAGAGAGAGAGTGTATGTGTATGTGTATGTGTGTGTGTGTGTGAGTTCATTGACCTAGATGGATGTGTGTGTGTGAGAGAGAGAGAGAGAGAGAGAGAGAGAGAGAGAGAGAGAGAGAGAGAGAGAGAGAGAGAGAGAGAGAGAGAGAGAGAAAGTTTCCGTCACGTAATTCTTTTCTTTCCTTCCTTCCGTCTTTTCTTCAGTCTCTCTCTCTCTCTCTCTCTCTCTCTCTCTCTCTCTCTCACACACACACACACACACACACACACAGACGTATCTCCGTATTTTGGTCAGAGAGAGAGAGAGAGAGAGAGAGAGAGAGAGAGAGAGAGAGAGAGAGAGAGAGACTTCAACGCCACCCAACTTATAATGTAACCCACTCCTCCTCCTCCTCCTCCTCCTCCTCCTCCTTACTGAAGGAGTCACTGACCTTGCTAGCATAATCCCAGACGGACACACAGACGAGAGAGAGAGAGAGAGAGAGAGAGAGAGAGAGAGAGAGAGAGAGAGAGAGAGAGAGAGAGAGAGAGAAATACAGCCACACATTCATACACACAAACATCCAATAACAAAAACAGACAGACAAACACACAAACACAGACAGACAGACAGACAGACCCTCCGTCACACCCACGCCTGATTAGCTCTTACACGACAGACAGACAGCAACTGGAGAAAACTCAACGTGGAGGAGGAGGGGAGGGAGGGAGGAGGAGGGAGGGGAGGGAGGAGGGTGCCAATGCTCATCTAGGGCGCCGGGCCATTGTCACGGGCGCCAGGTGTGTGTATTAGGGGGCGGGGGGTGGGGGTGACAGGTGTGCAAGGGGAGGGGGAGAATAGTAAGAGGAGGTGTGAGGTTTGGAATTTGAGC
>NW_026110760.1:40000-47500 GCF_024679095.1 Eriocheir sinensis
TTATTCCCTGGTCTTTCTGTTCTTTATTTTTCTTCCTTCCTTCTCCTTTCCCTCATTTTTTATCTTCTTTTCTGTGTGTGTGTGTGTGTGTGTGTGTGTGTGTGTGTGTGTGTGTGTGTGTGTGTGTGTTAGGTCGTTGGTTTCGTAGGTTTTGGAAGTGGTAACAAGCCTTTGGAAGAATCGGGAAAATATGCGAACGAGCTTTTGTCGCGTTCCGGAAAAGCTTTTGTTGAGATCCCTAAAGAGCTTTTGTCTCGGTTACGATGAGCTTTTTTTTTTTTTTTTTTTTTTTTTGTCACGTTTTTTTTTAAGAGCTTTCTTTTGTCACGTTTCAGATTAAGTTGTATTTGTGTTCGATTAGCTTTGATTTCGATTCGTGTGAGCTTTTAGTGAGAGTCGAAGGCGCTTTTTTCTCAATCCGGAAAAGCTGTTGTCACGAATCGGAGACGAGAGAGAGAGAGAGAGAGAGAGAGAGAGAGAGAGAGAGAGAGAGAGAGAGAGAGAGAGAGAGAGAGAGAGAGAGAGAGAGAGAGAGAGAAAGGATTCAATTTTCCTATCCAGACTGATTACCTGATAACACCACCACCACCACCAACAACAACAACAACAACAACAACAACAATGACAATGACAACAATACTAATGCCAATAATAATAAAAAAAACGTCAATACTAATCCAGCGGGCTTTTTATTTATTTTTTATTATTTTTATTATTTTTTTTTTTGAGCTATTTCCCTTGCTGTAAAAAAAAAGGAAATCATAATGGCGTATTTTCTTCCTAAATCAGTGACCTCTTAATTTGTTGACGCAAGAAGAGAAAGAAAGGAAGGAAAAAGAAAAGAAAAAAAAGAAAGAAAATAAAGGAAAAGAAAAAAACAGAAAGAAATAAAGAAAAAAAGATTGTAAGGAAATTATATTAACGTGTTTTCCCTCTAAATCAGTGATCTCTTCATTTATTGACGCAAGAAAAGAAAGAAAAAGAAGGAAAATAAATAATGGAAGAAAGAAAATGAAGGAAAAGAAGAAAATAGGAAAAGAAATATAGTTTGAAGATAATAAGGAAATTATATTAACGTATTTTTCCTCTCAATCAGTGACCTCTTCATTTATTGACGCAAGAAAAGAATGAAAAGGAGGAAAATATGATAAACTTTTTTTTCACCAAATTAGTGACGCAAGGAAAGAAAGAAAAAGAAAGAATGAAAGAAAAGAAATGAAAAGAGACCCAACGATGAAACATTGAAAGAAGAAAAGAAAGAAAAAGAAAAGAAAAGAAAAAAGAGAAAAGAAAATTATAATAACCTTCCACCAAATCACTGACCTCATAATTTATTGACCCAGCAACAAAAAAAAAAGAAAAAAAAGAAGAAAAAAACTCATGAAACGGAACTCGCAAACTTTCAGGAAACAGGGAGACGAAAATGAATTGAAACATGTCTCGTGAAACTCCCATGTCACGTTTCGCTTCTCCTTCACCCTCGTCACGTGCGGCTAACGGGGAGAGAGAGAGAGAGAGAGAGAGAGAGAGAGAGAGAGAGAGAGAGAGAGAGATGTGGTAGGAGAGGAGGAAAGATAGAGAGATAAGCCTTGGTATGTCTCCCATCCTCTCACACTGGAATGAATAAAACCGGTACAGGAAGAAGGAAGGAACGGAGGAGAAAGTACGTGAGAGAGAGAGAGAGAGAGAGAGAGAGAGAGAGAGAGAGAGAGAGAGAGAGAGAGAGAGAGAGAGAGAGAGAGAATACCAACCCAGCTTTTCCACTGCTTACCAAAACATGCTGAGTCAGGGAGTAGGAGGAGGAGGAAGAAGAAGAAGAAGAAGAAGAAGAAGAAGAAGAAGAAGAAGAAGAGGAGGAGGAGGAGGAGGAGGAGGAGGTAACGTTGAAGTGAAATCACGGTCATTGACACGCATATGACGTCACAGGAAGAAGAAGAAGAGGAGGAGGAAGAGGAGGAGGAGGAGGAGGAGGAAGGAAGGAAGGAAGAACTGGTGCATGTATATAAAATGTAAGAGGAGGAGGAGGAGGAGGAGGAGGAAGAAGAAGAGGAGGAGGAGGAGGAGAGTAAGGGAAACAGTATATTAATTATGAGAAGGACGTTAGGTAGAGATAAGAGAGAGAGAGAGAGAGAGAGAGAGAGAGGGTGAAAACATTGACACCATTTCCTTTCTATGTCACGTAATTTACTGGAGCTGAGCTGAGTGTGTTATGCGTGGTAGTAGTAGTAGTAGTAGTAGTAGTAGTAGTAGTAGTAGTAGTAGTAGTAGTAGTAGTAGTAGTAGTAGCCATAGTTAAAATATTAGCTTTACAATCATTCAGTCACCCAGTCAGCCATACAGTCAACCAATCAGCCAGTCAGCCATACAATCAACCAATCAGCCAGGCAGCCCTTTAGTCAAACATCCATAGAGTCAGCCAAATAGTCAGTCAGCCATAGAGTCAACCAGTCAGCCATAGAGATAGCCATAGGGTCAACAATACAGTCAGGCATACAAGCAATCAGTCAGCCATACAATCAGTTAACCAGTCAGCCATAGAGACAGGCATACAATCAGCTATATAGTTAACCGTAGAATCAGTCATACAATCCGTCTATCAGCCATACAGACAATGCAACACTAAGGTCATTGCCCTCTTAAGAAAACATCAGCAACAATTTTGAGCACCAACAGGTCTTATATTCTTGTTTTGAGGCGGGTTTTTTATTTTTTTTTATTTTTTTGGTGTGTGTGTGTGTGTGTGTGTGTGTGTGTGTGTGTGTGCTATTTTTGATCTTTTTTTTCTTCCTTTATTTTCTTTCTTTTTCTTTCAATTTTCTTTATTTTGTGTCTGTGTATAGCATCGAATTTTCAGTGACTTTTTTTAATATACTGGTTTATGATTTTTTTTTTTTTTAAGCTTGATTTCCACGAGTTTATTTTTTTTATTTTTCAAAGGTGCCTAAAAAATGGACTGTGTGGTTTTAATTAAAGGGAAAAGTACTCTATTTAAAGGGCCTTGGGAGTCTGCCGCTTATAACTCTCAAAGACCTAACCAACTTACTAACTAACAAAACAGCTGACTATCTATCTATCTTTGTATCCATCCATCTATCTATCTATCTATCTATGTATCTATCTACCCTATACTTATCTACTTACCTGTCTCTAACTAATTAACTACAGCTGACTATCTATCTATCTATCCATCTATCTGTCTATCCATCCATCTATCTATCTATCTATGTATCTATCTATCCTATACTGATCTACTTACCTGTCTCTAACTAATTAACTATATGAATAAATAAATTACTCAAAACACAAATAAATGAGGATATAAATAAATAAGAAGAAACTAATAATGATGATGATGATGAAGAGGAGGAGGAGGAGGAGGAGGAGGAGGAGGAAGATAAGTTTAATAATGATGAGCAAGAATGAAGGAGCGATGACCGGGTTACGAGAATAGTAGTAGTAGTAGTAGTAGTAGTAGTAGTAGTAGTAATAGTAGTGGTAGTAGTAGTAGTGGCAGTAGTAGAGAGATGAAACTACCAAAAATACGTAACTCTCTCTCTCTCTCTCTCTCTCTCTACCTAGCAACCTTTCCTTGGCGTTCATTCCTCCCCCACTTCCAGGTTAATCCCCTCATCTCATCGTACCTCTGGCAGCGCGGCGGTCGTGTAGAAAGTGGTAGGAGTTGTCGTACAGGAGGGCGGGAAACATACCAATACAAGATCTTCCTCCTCCTCCTCTTCTTCCTCCTCCTCGTTGTCTTCCTCCTCCTTGATATGTTGTGTTGTGTGTATGCTGTAACTCCGGTTTTCTCTCTCTCTTTCTCTTCTGTTTTTAAGTGTGTGTGTGTGTGTGTGTGTGTTATTTCTATCCTCGTATATTTTTCTCTCTCTTTTATTCCTTTGCTTTCTTTTTTCTTTCTTTTCCTTTTTCTTTCTTTTTTCTCAGTTTTTTTTTGTTTTTTGTGTTTTTTTGTTTGGGATGAGGAAGGAAGGAAGAGAGGAAGGATGGAAGGAAGAAAGAAGGATGAGAGGAAGGATAGAAGGATGGAAAGAGGAAAGAAGGATGAGAAGGAAGGAAGGATGGACGGATGGAAAGAGAAGGATGAGAGGAAGGAAGGATGGAAGGTTGAAAAGAGAAGGAGAGAAGGACGAGAGGAAGGAAGGAAGGATGGAAGGAGGAGAGAAGGATGGGAGGAAGGAAGAAGGAAGGAAGAAGGGAATGGAACGAAAGGAAGGGAAGAAAGGGAAGAAAGGGAGGACGTGGATGCTGGGAGAGACGAGAAGGAAGAAAATACGAAGAAAACAGAGAGAAAAATGTGGTAAGGAAGGAGGAGGAAGGAGGGAAAGAAGAAAATAAGAAAAGAAAGAGGAAAAAGGGGAAAGGAAGGAAGGAGGAAAAGACATATTGCGGGTGAGAGATAAATAGATAGACAGAGAGAAAAAAATATTAAATAACGAAGCGGAAAAAGAGAAACAAGAGAAATGAGGGGAAAGGAAGGAGGGAGAAAGGGAAGGAGGGAAGGAAGAAAAGAAGGGAGGGAAAATTAGAGAAGGAAGGAAGAAAGGAAGGAAGAAAAGAAAGTATTTGATATAGCAATTAGAAGTAAACGGCGAGACGGAGATGTGAAAGAAGATCCGGAGAGAGAGAGAGAGAGAGAGAGAGAGAGAGAGAGAGAGAGAGAGAGAGAGAGAGAGAGAGAGAGAAGTGTGACATTGGACTGCTTTCTCTCAATGTCGAGTTGTTGGCCTGTGTGTGTGTGTGTGTGTGTGTGTGTGTGTGTGTCTGGTCGTTCACCCCTCTGTGTACACGCCCCAACACGCGCACACACGCACACACACACACACATTCTTTCGCTCGTGCGCATTCCACACACACACACACACACACACACACACACACACACACACACATGACTGTAATCGTGCATACATGGTCATAATTAGTACATACATAATTCGTAACTACACACACACACACACACACACACACACACACACACACACAGCATCCATCCCTCCTTTTTCTTCATTTTTCTTCTTTTTTCTTTTCTTTCTTCATTCATTCTTTTTACTTTTTTTTTTCATTTCTTCATTCTTTCACATTCTCCTGCCTTGTTTTGTCTCTTCATTCTCTTCTTTTCCTTCTTATGTCCTTCCTTTTAACATACATACATACATACATACATACATACATACATACATACAGTTCGAGGGGGTATGAGGCGTGTAAGTTTTCGCTTCCTGTGGACCCAGTGACACACACACACACACACACACACACACACACACACACACACACACACTTTAGGGTCAGAAGGGACAAAAGGATCCGTATGTGTGTGTGTGTGTGTGTGTGTGTGTGTGTGTGTGTCGTCACGTGCACACGCAAGTTATGAGAAAGTTGTAATACAGTTGTGGTTTTGTGGCACACGAGAGAGAGAGAGAGAGAGAGAGAGAGAGAGAGAGAGAGAGAGAGAGAGAAAGCATCATGTAAAACAGCTATCACTACCCTCAATACTACTACTACTACTACTACTACTACTACTACTACCACTAATAATAATAATAATAATAATAATAATAATAACGAAGGAAGAAAAAAATAAAGAAAAACGTAAATTAGAAAGAAGGGAAGAATAAAGAAGGAAACGAAACAATTAAGAAAATAAAAGAAAGAAATGAATGAAATAACTACTACTCCTACTACTACTACTACTACTACTACTACATAAATGATACCTCCACCCACGTTTATTTTCCCGACACATAATCATGGAGGGGCCACTACTGCGCCTTAGTCTAGTTCTCAACCCGATATTAGAAAACAGGATGAGAGAGTTACGCGAAAAATGAAGAAGCCGAGCGTAACAGAAAGGGGGGGGGGGAGGGGGAGGGGGGAGGGGGGAAGGGGGAAGGGGGGGAGAGAAAGAGTCAATATCCCCATTAAGAATTCTCACATAATAGTTTCTTATATGCTTTCTCTCTCTCTCTCTCTCTCTCTCTCTCTCTCTCTCTCTCTCTCTCTTGTGCTTCATTCTTCCCCGTTTCTTCCTTCATTCATTTCCTTATTCATTTATTCATTCATATTCTTTCTTTATTTTTCTTCCTTCCTTCTTTCATTCATTCTTTCTTTCTTATTTTATTTCCTGTTTTTTCCTTCTTGCTTTCCTTTCTTTTCCTTAATTTATCTTTATTTTCTTCCTTCTTTCCTTCCTTCACTTATTCTTTCTTATGATTTTTTCTTTCATTTCTTTCATTGCTCTTCATTCCTTTCTTCCTCCCTTACTTCCTTTCTTTATTCATATTTGCCTGCCTTCCTTCCTTCCTTCTTTCCTTCCTTTCCTCTCCCTTCTTCCATGCCTTCCTTCCGTCCTTCCTTCCTTCCTTCCTCCCGTCTATTCTTTCGTTTCTCCTTCCTTCCTTCCTTCTTTCCTTTCTTCCTCTCTCTTTCCTCCCTCTCTCTCTCTCCCTTCCACTTCCTTCCTTCTTTCCTCCTTCCTCCCTTCCTTCCTTCCTTCCTTTCTTCCTCCCTTTCTCTTCATTTTTTTGTCTTACTTCTATCCCTGCTTCCTTTTTCTTTCCTCCCCCTCTTTGTATTCCTTCCTTCCTTCCTTCCTTCCTGCTTTCTCGCTGATTGGAGGCGAGAGAGAAAACAGGGAGGCTGTTGAACCTAGTGTGTGCGTGTGTGTGTGTGTGTGTGTGTGTGTGTGTGTGTGTGTGTGTGTGTGTGTGTGTGTGTGTGTGTGTTTGATAAATAGACCAGAGGCAATCGCTTCTTAACTCTGCATTGGGGGCAAAAAATGTTAAGATAATATAAGGAAGGAAGGAAGAAAGAAAGGATTAGGAGGAAGAATGGGGAACGAGAGACAGATATTTAGAAGGGATGATTAAATATAGTTAACGTTAAGAAAGTGGAAAGAGGGGAAGGAAGGGCGGTGGAAGAAGGAAGGAAGGAAGGAAGGAAGAAAAGGAAGGATGGGGAGGAAGGAAGGAAGGATGGGGAGGAAGGAAGAAATGTAGAAAGGAAGTAAGGAAGAAAGAGAAAAAAACAATGAAAAGGAAATAAAGTTAGAAAGAAAAGAAGGAAGAAAAGAAGGATTAGAAGGAGGAATAGGGAACGAGAGACAGTTACATAGAAATACAGGCTAAGAAAGTGGAACGAAAGAAAGGAAGGAACGGAGGAAGGAAGGAAGGAAGGAAGGAAGGAAGGTAGGAGAAAAGAAAGACAGGAAGGTTGCAAGAAAGAAATGAAGGAGAGAGGAAAGAAAGGAAGACAAGTGTTAAGGAAATAAGGAAGAAACATATCAGGAAGGAAGAAAGAAAAAAAGAATGAAATGGAAACAAAAAAGAGGTAGAAAGAAAAGAAGGAAGGAAGGAAGGAAGGATGAGAAGGAAGAATGTATAGCGAGAGACAGATATTTAGAAAGAAGAAGGAAGGAAGGAAGGAAGGAAGGAAGAATGTATAGCGAGAGACAGATATTTAGAAAGAAGAAGGAAGGAAGGA
>NW_026110760.1:60000-76055 GCF_024679095.1 Eriocheir sinensis
ATTCTCCTCTTTCAACATCCCTTTATTTATTAGCCTTCTTCCGTAAATTTCTCTACCTCTGAAATATTTTTTCATAGGAACTGGATAAACTATATAAAACCTACTTTTATTATTAGGCTTTTTTCTTCTACAAATTTCTCTAACGCTGTAATATTTTTCTTAGCAACTGATAAACTATCTAAATGCCCTCCTCTTCCTTAAACCTCTTTTTCTTTATTTGGCTTCCTCTGTAAATTTCTCTACCTCACAAATATTTTTCTTAGCCATTTGACCAATTATATATATATATATATATATATATATATATATATATATATATATGTATATATATATATATATATATATATATATATATATATATATGATGATTCTAATACAAATATTTCAGCGGTAGAAAATTTACAGAAAAAAAGCCTAATAAATAAAAAGAGGTTGTATATAACTGATCCAGTTGTTAAGAAAAATATTTCCGTGATTGAGGAATTTAAAGAAGAACCCTAATAAATAAAGCGAGTTACATACTATTCCTGTATTTTTCCTTTTCTTTCCTTTTCGTCTTCGTTTTACTCGTGTTTTCCTCTTAAAAGACAGTTAAGAAAAAACATATCTGACGGTTCTAGTGTTCAGGACGTTAATAATTTTTGGCCGGACTAAAGAAAAAAACAAAAATAAATCTTCGTTATACTTGATTACATTACGTACGGTGAATTAAATTTATATATATATATATATATATATATATATATATATATATATATATATATATATATATATATATATATATATATATATATATATATATATATATATATATATTATATTTAATATATTTCTTCTCTAATATTCTCTAGCGCTGCAATATTTTTCTTAGCAACGGATTAACTGTATACAATCTCCCTTTATTAATTAGGGTTCTTCCGTAAATTTCTCTACCTCTGAAGTATTTTTTCTTAGCAACTGGAAAAACTATATACAACCTACATTTATTAATTAGGCTTTTTTCTTCTACAAATTTCTCTAACGCTGTAATATTTTTCTTAGCAACTGATAAACTATCTAAATGCACTTCTCTTTCTTAAACCTCCTTTTCTTTATTTGCCTTCCTCTGTAAATTTCTCTACCTCACAAATATTTTTCTTAGCCATTGGACCAATTATATATATATATATATATATATATATATATATATATATATATATATATATATATATATATATATATATATATATATATATAGTTGATTTAATTTCTAATACAAATATTTCAGCGGTAGAAAATTTATAGAAAAAAAGCCTAATAAATAAAAAGAGGTTGTATATAACTGATCCAGTTGCTAAGAAAAATATTTCCGCGATTGAGGAATTTAAAGAAGAACCCTAATAAATCAAGCGAGTTACATACTATTCCTGTATTTTTCCTTTTCTTTCCTAATCGTCTTCGTTTTACTCGTGCTTTCCTCTTAAAAGACAGTTAAGAAAAAACATATCTGACGGTTCTAGTGTTCAGGACGTTAATAATTCTTGGCCGGACTAAAGAAAAAAACAAAAATAAATCTTCGTTATACTTGATTACATTACGTACAGTGAATTAAATATATATATATATATATATATATATATATATATATATATATATATATATATATATATATATATATATATATATATATATATATATATATATATATATATATATATATAAATATATATATATATATATATATATATATATATATATATATATATATATATATATATATATATATATATATATATATATCTATATATTCTATATTAACTATATACAACCTCCTTTTATTTATTATACTATCTAAAACGCTATTCTCTTCTTTCAACCTCCCTTTATTTATTAGCCTTGTTCCGTAAATTTCTCTACCACTGAAATATTTTTTCATAGGAACTGGATAAACTATATAAAACCTACTTTTATTTATTAGGCTTTTTTCTTCTACAAATTTCTCTAACGCTGTAATATTTTTCTTAGCAACTGATAAACTATCTAAACGCCCTCCTCTTCCTTAAACCTCTTTTTCTTTATTTGACTTCCTCTGTAAATTTCTCTACCTCACAAATACTTTTCCTAGCCATTGGACCAATTATATATATATATATATATATATATATATATATATATATATATATATATATATATATATATATATATATATATATATATATATAGATATTTCTAATACAAATATTTCAGCGATAGAAAATTTACAGAAAAAACATAATGAATAAAAGAGGTTGTATATAGTTGATCCAGTTGCTAAGAAAATATTTACGCGATGAAATTTACACAATAACCCTAATAAATAAAGGGAGTTACATGCTATTCCTCTATTTTTCCTTTTTTTTACTTTTCGTCCTAGTTTTACTTATGTTCTCTTAAAAGACGGTTAAGAAAAAACATATCGGACGGTTTTGGTGTTCAGGACGTTAATAATTCTTGGCCGGACTAAAGAAAAAAACAAAAATAAATCTTCGTTATACTTGATTAAATTGTATACTGTGAATTAAAGTGATATATATATATATATATATATATATATATATATATATATATATATATATATATATATATATATATATATATATATATATATATATATATATATATATATATATATATATATATATATATATATATATATATATATCTTAACCTCCTTTTATATATTAGGCTATTTCTATTGTAAATTTCTCTACTGCTGCAATATTTTCATTACCAACTGGATCAATAATATATAGATATATATATATATATATCTATTTATATATATATCTATATATATATATATATATATATATACTCTATCCTCTTCCTTCAACCTCATTTTATTAATTAGTCTCTTTCTTCTGTAATATTCTCTAGCGCTGCAATATTTTTCTTAGCAACTGATTAACTATATACAACCTCCTTTTTTTATTATACTATCTAAAACTCTATTCTCTTCTTTCAACCTCCCTTTATTTATTAGCCTTCTTCTTTTGTAAATTTCTCTACCTCTGAAATATTTTTTCATTGGAACTGGATAAACTATATAAAACCTACTTTTATTTTTAGGCTTTTTTCTTCTTCAAATTTCTCTAACACTTTAATATTTTTCTTAGCAATTGATAAACTATCTAAATGCCCTCCTCTTCCTTAAACCTCCTTTTCTTTATTTGGCTTCCTCTGTAAATTTCTCTACCTCACAAATATTTTTCTTAGCCATTGGACCAATTATATATATATATATATATATATATATATATATATATATATATATATATATATATATATATATATATATATATATATATATATATTTCAGCGGTAGAAAATTTACAGAACAAAAAGCCTAATGAAGAAAAAGAGGTTGTATATAGTTGATCCAGTTGCTAAGAAAAATATTTCCGCGATTGAGGAATTTACAGAAGAACCCTAATAAATAAAGCAAGTTACATACTATTCCTCTATTTTTCCTTTTCTTTCCTATTCGTCTTCGTTTTACTCGTGTTTTCCTCTTAAATGACAGTTAAGAAAAAACATATCGGACGGTTCTGGTGTTCAGGACGTTAATAATTCTTGGCCGGACTAAAGAAAAAAACAAAAATAAATCTTCGTTATACTGGATTACATTACGTACAGTGAATTAAAGTGATATATATATATATATATATATATATATATATATATATATATATATATATATATATATATATATATATATATATATATATATATATACATATATATATATATATATATATATATATATATATATATATATATATATATATATATATATATATATATATATATATATATATATATATTTATAGATATATATATATATATATATATATATATATATATATATATATATATATATATATATATATATATATATATATATATATATATATATATATATACTTTTTTATTATATTTATTATATTTTTCTTTCTCTATATATTTTCTTAGCAACGGATTAACTATATAGAACCTCCCTTTATTAATTAAGCTTCTTCCGTGAACTTCTCTATCTCTGAAATATTTTTTCTTAGCAACTGGAAAAACTATATACAACCTACATTTATTTATTAGGGTTTTTTCTTCTACAAATTTCTCTATTGCTGTAATATTTTTCTTAGCAACTGATAATCTATCTAAACGCCTTCCTCTTCTTAAACAGCCTTTTCTTTATTGGCTTCCTCTGTAAATTTCTCTACCTCACAAATATTTTTCTTGGACATATATATATATATATATATATATATATATATATATATATATATATATATATATATATATATATATATATATATATATATATATATATATATATATATATATATATATATATATATATATATATATATATATATACATATATATATATATATATATATATATATATATATATATATATATATATATATATATATATATACTCCATCCTCTTCTTTCAACCTCATTTTATTAATTAGGCTCTTTCTTCTGTAATATTCTGTAGCGCTGCAATATTTTTCTTAGCAACTGATTAACTATATACAACCTCCTTTTTTTATTATACTATCTAAAACTCTATTCTCTTCTTTCAACATCACTTTATTTATTAGCCTTCTTCCGTAAATTTCTCTACCTCTGAAATATTTTTTCATAGGAACTGGATAAACTATATAAAACGTACTTTTATTATTACGCTTTTTCTTCTACAAATTTCTCTAACGCTGTAATATTTTTCTTAGCTACTTATAAACTATCTAAATGTCCTCCTCTTCATTAAACCTCCTTTTCTTTATTTGGCTTCCTCTGTAAATTTCTCTACCTCACAAATATTTTTCTTAGCCATTGGACCAATTATATATATATATATATATATATATATATATATATATATATATATATATATATATATATATATATATATATATATATATATATATATAGTTGATCCAATTTCTAATACAAATATTTCAGCTGTAGAAAATTTACAGAAAAAAAAGCCTAATGAAGAAAATGAGGTTGTATATAGTTGATCTAGTTGCTAAGAAAAATATTTCCGCGATTGAGGAGTTTACAGAAGAACCCTAATAAATAGAGCGAGTTACATACTATATCTGTATTTTTCCTTTTCTTTCTTTTTCGTCTTCGTTTTACTCGTGTTTTCCTCTTAAAAGACAGTTTAGAAAAAACATTTCGGACGGTTCTGGTGTTCAGGACGTTAATAATTCTTGGCTGGACTAAAGATAAAAACAAGAATAAATCTTCGTTATACTGGATTACATTACGTACAGTGAATTAAAGTGATATATATATATATATATATATATATATATATATATATATATATATATATATATATATATATATATATATATATATATATATATATATAAATATATATATATATATATATATATATATATATATATATATATATATATATATATATATATATATATATATATATATATATATATATATATATATATATATATATATATATATATATATATATAATATATATATATATATATATATATATATATATATATATATATATATATATATATATATATATATATATATATATATATATATATATATATTTTTTTAAAAATATATATATTTATATATATATCATTATATTTATTATGCTTTTTCTTCTGTTATATTCTCTTGCTCTGAAATATTTTCTTAGCAACTGATTAACTATATACAACCTCCTTTTATTTATTATACTATCTAAAACGCTATTCTCTTCTTTCAACCTCCCTTTATTTATTAGGCTTCTTCCGTAAATTTCTCTACTTCTGAAATATTTTTTCACAGCAACTGGAAAAACTATATAAAACCAACTTTTATTTATTAGGCTTTTTTCTTCTACAAATTTCTCTAACGCTGTAATATTTTTCTTAGCAACTAATAAACTATCTTAACGCCCTCCTCTTCCTTCAACCTCCTTTTCTTTATTTGGCTTCCCCTGTAAATTTCTCTACCTCACAAATACTTTTCTTAGCCATTGGACCTATTATAAATATATATATATATATATATATATATATATATATATATATATATATATATATATATATATATATATATATATATATATATATATAATACAAATATTTCAGCGATAGAAAATTTACAGAAAAAAAGCATAATGAATAAAAAGAGGTTGTATATAGTTGATCCAGTTCCTAAGAAAAATATTTACGCGATTGAGGAATTTACACAATAACCCTAATAAATAAAGGGAGTTACATGCTATTCCTCTATTTCTCCTTTTCTTTCCTTTTCGTCCTAGTTTTACTTATGTTTTCCTCTTAAAAGACGGTTAAGAAAAAACATATCGGACGGTTTTGGTGTTCAGGACGTTAATAATTCTTGGCCGGACTAAAGAAAAAAACAAAAATAAATCTTCGTTATACTGGATTACATTACGTACGGTGAATTAAAGTGATATATATATATATATATATATATATATATATATATATATATATATATATATATATATATATATATATATATATATATATATATATATATATATATATATATATATACTCTATTCTCTTCCTTCAACCTCATTTTATTAATTAGGCTCTTTCTTCTGTAATATTCTGTAGCGCCGCAATATTTTTCTTAGCAACTGATTAGCTATATACAACCTCCTTTTTTTATTATACTATCTAAAACTCTATTCTCTTCTTTCAACCTCCCTTTATTTATTAGCCTTCTTCCGTAAATTTCTCTACCTCTGAAATATTTTTTCATAGGAACTGGATAAACTATGTAAAACCTACTTTTATTATTAGGCTTTTTTCTTCTATAAATTTCTCTAACGCTGTAATATTTTTCTTAGCAACTGATAAACTATCTAAACGCCCTCCTCTTCCTTAAATCTCCTTTTCTTTATTTGGCTTCCTATGTAAATTTCTCTACCTCACAAATATTTTTCTTAGCCATTGGACCAATTATATATATATATATATATATATATATATATATATATATATATATATATATATATATATATATATATATATATATATATATATAATTTCTAATACAAATATTTCAGCGGGAAAAATTTACAGAAAAAAAACTAATAAATAAAAAGAGGTTGTATACAACTGATCCAGTTGCTAAGAAAAATATTTCCGCGATTGAGGAATTTAAAGAAGAACCCTAATAAATAAAGCGAGTTACATACTATTCCTGTATTTTTCCCTTTCTTTCCTTTTCGTCTTCGTTTTACTTGTGTTTTCCTCTTAAAAGACAGTTCAGAAAAAACATATCTGACGGTTCTAGTGTTCAGGACGTTAATAATTCTTGGCCGGACTAAAGAAAAAAACAAAAATAAATCTTTGTTATACTTGATTACATTACGTACGGTGAATTAAATTGATATATATATATATATATATATATATATATATATATATATATATATATATAGATATATATATATATATATATATATATATATATATATATATATATATATATATATATATATATATATATATATATATATATATATATATATATATATATATATATATATATATATATATATATATATATATATATATATATCATATATATATATATATTGCAATATTTTTCTTAGCAACGGATTAACTGTATACATCCTCCCTTTATTAATTAGGCTTCTTCCGTAAATTTCTCTACCTCTGAAATATTTTTTCTTAGCAACTGGATAAACTTTATACAACCTACATTTATTTATTAGGCTTTTTAACTCTATAAATTTATCTAACGCTGTAATATTTTTCTTAGCAACTGATAAACTATCTAAACGCCCTCCTCTTCCTTAAACCGCTTTTTCTTTATTTGGCTTCCTCTGTAAATTTCTCTACCTCACAAATATTTGTCTTAGACATTCGACCATATATATATATATATATATATATATATATATATATATATATATATATATATATATATATATATATATATATATATATATATATATATATATATCTATATATATATATATATATGCTTTTTCTTCTGTTATATTCTCTAGCTCTGCAATATTTTCTTAGCAAATGATTAACTATATACAACCTCCTTTTATTTATTATACTATCTAAAACGCTATTCTCTTCTTTCAACCTCCCTTTATTTATTAGCCTTGTTCCGTAAATTTCTCTACCACTGAAATATTTTTTCATAGGAACTGGATAAACTATATAAAACCTACTATATATATATATATATATATATATATATATATATATATATATATATATATATATATATATATATATATATATATATATATATATAGTTGATCCATTTCTAATACAAATATTTCAGCGATAGAAAATTTACAGAAAAAAGCATAATGAATAAAAGAGGTTGTATATAGTTGATCCAGTTCCTAAGAAAATATTTATGATTGAGAATTTACAATAACCCTAATAAATAAAGGGAGTTACATGCTATTCCTCTATTTTCCTTTTCTTTCCTTTTCGTCCTAGTTTTACTTATGTTTTCCTCTTAAAGACGGTTAAGAAAAACATATCGGACGGTTTTGGTGTTCAGGACGTTAATAATTCTTGGCCGGACTAAACAAAAAAACAAAAAAAAATCCTCGTTATACTGTATAACATTACAGACGGTTAATTAAATTAATATATATATATATATATATATATATATATATATATATATATATATATATATATATATATATATATATATATATATATATATATATATATATATATATATATATATATATATATATATATATATATATATATATATATATATATATATATATATATATATATATATATATATATATATATATATATATATATATATATATATATATATATATATATATATATATATATATATATATATATATATCTATATATATACTCTTCCTTCAAACTCATTTTATTAATTAGGCTCTTTCTTCTGGAATATTCTCTAGCGCTGCAATATTTTTCTTAGCAACTGATTAACTATATACAACCTCCTTTTTTTATTATACTATCTAAAACTCTATTCTCTTCTTTCAACCTCCCTTCTTCCGTAAATTTCACTACCTCTGAAATATTTTTTCATAGGAACTGGATAAACTATATAAAACCTACTTTTATTATTAGGCTTTTTTCTTCTACAAATTTCTCAAACGCTGTAATATTTTTCTTAGCAACTGATAAACTATCTAAATGCCCTCCTCTTCCTTAAACCTCTTTTTCTTTATTTGGCTTCCTCTGTAAATTTCTCTACCTCACAAATATTTTTCTTAGCCATTTGACCAATTATATATATATATATATATATATATATATATATATATATATATATATATATATATATATATATATATATATATATATATATATAGTTGATTTAATTTCTAATACAAATATTTCAGCGGTAGAAAATTTACAGAAAAAAGCCTAATAAATAAAAAGAGGTTGTATATAATTGATCCAGTTGTTAAGAAAAATATTTCCGCGATTGAGGAATTTAAAGAAGAACCCTAATAAATAAAGCGAGTTACATACTATTCCTGTATTTTTCCTTTTCTTTCCTTTTCGTCTTCGTTTTACTCGTGTTTTCCTCTTAAAAGACAGTTAAGAAAAAACATATCTGACGGTTCTAGTGTTCAGGACGTTAATAATTCTTGGCCGGACTAAAGAAAAAAACAAAAATAAATCTTCGTTATACTTGATTACATTACGTACGGTGAATTAAATTTATATATATATATATATATATATATATATATATATATATATATATATATATATATATATATATATATATATATATATATATATATATATATATATACTTCTTTCAACCTCATTATATTTATTATACTTTTTCTTCTCTAATATTCTCTAGCGCTGCAATATTTTTCTTAGCAACGGATTAACTGTATACAACCTCCCTTTATTAATTAGGGTTCTTCCGTAAATTTCTCTACCTCTGAAATATTTTTTCTCAACAACTGGATAAATTATATACAACCTACATTTATTTATTATTCTTTTTTCTTCTACAAATTTCTCTAACGCTGTAATATTTTTCTTAGCAACTGATAAACTATCTAAACGCCCTCCTCTTCCTTAAACCGCCTTTTCTTTATTTGGCTTCCTCTGTAAATTTCTCTACCTCACAAATATCTTTCTTAGACATTGGACCATATATATATATATATATATATATATATATATATATATATATATATATATATATATATATATATATATATATATATATATATAGTTGATCCAATTTCTAGTACAAATATTTCAGCGGTAGAAATTTTACAGAAAAAAAGCCTGATAAATAAAAAGATTTTGTATATAGTTAATCCAGTTGCTATGAAAAATATTTCAACGGATGAGAAATTTACAGAAGAACCGTAATAAATAAAAGGAGGTACATACTATTCATGTATTTTTCATTATCTTTCTTTTTCGTCTTCGTTTTACTCGTGTTTTCCTCTTAAAAGACACTTAAGAAAAAACATATCGGACGGTTTTGGTGTTCAGGACGTTAACAATTCTTGGCCGGACTAAAGAAAAAAACAAAAATAAATCTTCGTTATACTGGATTACATTACGTACGGTGGATTAAATTGATATATATATATATATATATATATATATATATATATATATATATATATATATATATGTATATATATATATATATATATATATATATATATATATATATATATATATATATATATATATATATATATATATATATATATATATATATATATATATATATATATATATATATATATATATATATATATATATATATATATATATATATATATATATATATATATATATATATATATATATATATATATATATATATATATATATATATATATATATATATATATATATATATATATTTCCTTCAACCTTATATATATTATATATATTTTTCTCTAGTTATATGTTTTTCTTAGCAACGGATTAACTATATACAACCTCCCTTTATTAATAAGCCTTCTTCCGTAAATTTCTCTACCTCTGAAATATTTTTTCATAGGAACTGGATAAACTATATAAAACCTCCTTTTATTTATTACGCTTTTTCTTTCTACAAATTTCTCTAACTGTATATATTTTTCTTAGCAACTGATAAACTATCTAAATGCCCTCCCTTCCTTTAACCCTTTTCTTTATTTGGCCTCTATATATATATATATATATATATATATATATATATATATATATATATATATATCTATATATATATATATATATATATATATATATATATATATATATATATATATATCTAATACAAATATTTCAGCGATAGAAAATTTTCAGAAAAAAAAGTATAATGAATAAAAAGAGGTTGTATATAGTTGATCCAGTTCCTAAGAAAAATAATTACGCGATTGAGGAATTTACACAATAACCCTAATAAATAAAGGGAGTTACATGCTATTTCTTTATTTTTCCTTTTCTTTCCTTTTCGTCCTAGTTTTACTCGTGTTTTCCTCTTAAAAGAAAGTTAAGAAAAAACATATCGGACGGTTTGGTGTTCAGGACGTTGATAATTCTTGGCCGGACTAAAGAAAAAAACAAAAGTAAATCTTCGTTATACTGGATTACATTACGTACGGTGAAATACATATATATATATATATATATATATATATATATATATATATATATATATATATATATATATATATATATATATATATATATATATATATATATATATATATATATATATATATATATATATATATATATATATATATATATATATATATATATATATATATATATATATATATATATATATATATATATATATATATATATATACCTCTTTTTATTAATTAGGCTTTTCTTGTAATATTCTCTAGCGCTGCAATATTTTCTTAGCAACTGATTAACTATATACAACCTCCTTTTTTATTATACTATCTAAAACTCTATTCTTTCAACCTCCCTTTAGTTATGAGCCTACGTCCGTAAATTTCACTGCCTCGGAAATATTTTTTCATAGGAACTGAATAAACTATATAAAACTTACTTTTATTATTAGGCTTTTTTCTTCTACAAATTTATCTAATGCTGTAATATTTTTCTTAACAACTGATAAACTATCTAAATGCCCTCCTCTTCCTAAAAACTCTCCTTTTCTTTATTTGCCTCTGTAAATTTCTACCTCACAAATAAATATTTTTCTTAGCCATTGAATATATATATATATATATATATATATATATATATATATATATATATATATATATATATATATATATATATATATATATATATATATATATATATATATATATATATATATATATATATATATATATATATATATATATATATATATATATATATATATATATATATATATATATATATATATAGGTGATATACAAATATTTCAGCGGTAGAAAATTTGCAAATATAGGTTGTATATAGTTGATCCAGTTGCTAAGAAAAATATTTCCGCAATTGAGGAATTTAAAGAAGAACCCTAATAAATAAAGCGAGCTACATACTATTCCTGTATTTTTCCTTTTCTTTCCTTTTCGTCTTCGTTTTACTCGTGTTTCCCTCTTAAAAGACAGTTAAGAAAAAACATATCGGACGCTTCTAGTGTTCAGAACGTTCATAAGACTTTGCCGGACTAAAGAAAAAAACAAAAATAAATCTTCGTTATACTGGATTACATTACGTTCGGTGAATTAAAGTGATATATATATATATATATATATAAATATATATATATATATATATATATCTATATATATATATATATATATATATATATATATATATATATATAAACGCCCTCCTCTTCTTAAACCGCCTTTTCTTTATTTGGCTTCTTCTGTAAATTTCTCTACCTCACAAATATTTTTCTTGGACATTGGACCATATATATATATATATATATATATATATATATATATATATATATATATATATATATATATATATATATATATATATATATATATATATATATATATATATATATATATATATATATATATATATATATTTCAGCGATAGAAAATTTACAGAAAAAAGCCTAATGAACAAAAAGAGTTTGTATATAGTTGATCCAGTTGCTAAGAAAAATATTTCCGCGATTGAGGAATTTACAGAACCCTAATAAATAAAGCGAGTTACATACTATTCCTGTATTTTTCCTTTTCTTTACTATTCGTCTTCGTTTTACTCGTGTTTTCCTCTTAAAAGACAGTTAAGAAAAAACATATCGGACGGTTCTGGTGTTCAGGACGTTAATAATTCTTGGCCGGACTAAAGAAAAACAAAAATAAATCTTCGTTATACTGGATTACATTACGTACAGTGATATATATATATATATATATATATATATATATATATATATATATATATATATATATATATATATATATATATATATATATATATATATATATATATATATATATATATATATATATATATATATATATATATATATATATATATATATATATATATATATATATATATATATATATATATATATATATATATATATATATACCTCCTTTTATATATTAGGCTATTTCTTTGTAAATTCTCTACTGCTGCAATATTTTACCAACTGGATCAACTATATATATATATATATATATATATATATATATATATATATATATATATATATATATATATATATATATATATATATATATATATATATATATATATATTTATATATATTTCAACCAATTCCTGTATTTTCCTTTTCTTTCCTTTTCGTCTTCGTTTTACTCGTGTTGACCTCTTCAAAGACAGTTAAGAAAAAACATATCGGACGGTTCTAGTGTTCAGAACGTTCATAATTCTTGGCCGGACTAAAGAAAAAAACAAAAATAAATCTTCGTTATACTGGATTACATTACGTGAATTAAAGTGATATATATATATATATATATATATATATATATATATATATATATATATATATATATATATATATATAAATATATATATATATATATATATATATATATATATATATATATATATATATATATATATATATATATATATCTAGATATAGATATAGGCTATTTCTTTCGTAAATTTCTTTACTGCAATATTTTCATTACTAACTATATATATATATATATATATATATATATATATATATATATATATATATATATATATATATATATATATATATATATATATATAGATATATATATCTTCCTTCAACCTCATTTTATTAATTAGGCTCTTTCTTCTGTAATATTCTCTAGCGCTGCAATATTTTTCTTAGCAACTGATTAACTATATAGAACTTCCTTTTTTTTATTATACTATCTAAAACTCTATTCTCTTCTTTCAACCTCCCTTTATTTATTAGCCTTCTTCCGTAAATTTCTCTACCTCTGAAATATTTTTTCATAGGAACTGGATAAACTATATAAAACCTACTTTTATTATTAGGCTTTTTTCTTCTACAAATATCTCTAACGCTGTAATATTTTTCTTAGCAACTGATAAACTATATAAATGCCCTCCTCTTCCTTAAACCTCCTTTTCTTTATTTGGCCTCCTCTGTAAATTTCTCTACCTCACAAATATTTTTCTTAGCCATTGGACCAATTATTTATATATATATATATATATATATATATATATATATATATATATATATATATATATATATATATATACATAGTTGATCCAATTTCTAATATAAATATTTCAGCGGTAGAAAATTTATAGAAAAAAAAGCCTAATGAAGAAAAAGAGGTTGTATATAGTTGATCCAGTTGCTAAGAAAAATATTTCCGCGATTGAGGAATTTACAGAAGAACCCTAATAAATAAAGCGAGTTACATACTATTCCTGTATTTTTCCTTTTCTTTTCTTTTCGTCTTCGTTTTACTCGTGTTTTCCTTTAAAAAGACAGTTAAGAAAAAACATATCGGACGGTTCCAGTGTTCAGGACGTTAATAATTCTTGGCTGGACTAAAGAAAAAAACAAAAATAAATCTTCGTTATACAGGATATATATATATATATATATATATATATATATATATATTTATATATATATATATATATATATATAGATATATATATATATATATATATATATATATATATATATATATATATATATATATATATATATATATATATATATATATATATATTATAATATTCTATATTTTATTTATACGGATATATTTATATTATATATATATTTATTTATTAGGCTTCTTCCGTAAAATTTCTCTACCTCTGATATATTTTTTTAGCAACTGGATAAACTATATAGAACCTAAATTTATTTATTAGGCTTTTTTCTTCTACAAATTTCTCTAACGCTGTAATATTTTTCTTAGCAACTGATAAACTATCTAAACGCCCTCCTCTTCCTTAAACCGCCTTTTCTTTATTTGGCTTCATCTGTAAATTTCTCTACCTCACAAATATTTTTCTTTGACATTGGCTTTTTTTTGTAAATTTTCTAACGCTGAAATATTTGTATTAGAAATTGGATCAACTACATATATATATATATATATATATATGTATATATATATATATATATATATATATATATATATATATATATATATATACTCTATTCTCTTCCTTCAACCTTATTTTATTAATTAGGCTCTTTCTTCTGTAATATTCTCTAGCGCCGCAATATTTTTCTTAGCAACTGATTAACTATATACACCTTCCTTTTTTTATTATACTATCTAAAACTCTATTCTCTTCTTTCAACATCCCTTTATTTATTTGCCTTCCGTAAATTTCTCTACCTCTGAAATATTTTTTCATAGGAACTGGATAAACTATATAAAACCTACTTTTATTATTAGGCTTTTTTCTTCTACAAATTTCTCTAATGCTGTAATATTTTTCTTAGCAACTGATAAACTATCTAAATGCCCTCCTCTTCCTTTAAACTCCTTTTCTTTATTTGGCTTCCTCTGTAAATTTCTCTTCCTC
>NW_026110761.1:0-2500 GCF_024679095.1 Eriocheir sinensis
CCCGACCTACGGACTCAATACAATCCTCTAAGCGAGGCAAAGCAAGAGTCTGGAGCAATCAACTGGTTAACTTTACGGTAATCTACAGACTGAGACGACCCGTCTGGTTTCTTGACTAGGACTACTGGACTAGACCACGCATGGTCTGCTTTAATCAATCCTAACTCCTGCATGGCAGAAATCTCCACGGCTCAGAACGGCACGCTGCTCGGGGTTCACTCTGTACGGGACTTGCTTGATGAGGCTTAGCTTCTCCCACACAGATGTCGTGGACGACGAGTGACGTAAGACCTGGCCGATCTCTCATCAGCAGGGTAGCGGCTGAGTAGTCGATGGATGTCAGACTGCTGGCTGGGCTCTAGGTGAGCAAGCTTGGTAGACAGCTGACTGAACACTGCTGGTTCTGTTGCCATGCTCTGACACTGGAAAAGTCGGTGGGGTCGAGTCCTTGAAGAACCTCTTCGTCCTCAGGTGAGGTAGAGGAACAGACGAGGGCCAGTTGAGCAGAGCCTTGTGCCTCCTCTTGGTACGGCTTCATGGAGTTAATATGCACAAGCGTTGAGCTCTGCGCCGATCAGGCGTGGACACTACATAGGTCGTATTGCTGATCTTCTTCAAGATAGTGTATGGGCCAGAAAAATTCGCTTCGAGAGGCTGGCCCTGCAGAGGCAGAAAGACGAGAACTTGCTGTCCCGGCTGGAACTCACGACATTTAGACTTGAGATCATACCTCTGCTTGGTCTTGTCTCGTGTCACTTCGAGGTTGTCGGCTGCCACACTCCAGCATCTTAAGGCGCTGGCGAAGTTCTTCGACGTGCTGTATGGCAGACAGATGAGTAGGAGTCTTCAAGGAGCTTATCCTGGAGAATGCAGAGTGGACCTCGAACAGAGTGACCGAACACAAGCTCGAAGGAGTAAAGCCATGGCTGGAATTAGGCGTGTCGTAAAGCAACAGCATAAGCCAGGTCGTCATCCCAGCTGGATTCGCCATCCAAGCCTAGCTTGGTTAAGGAAGCCTTAATAGAGCGGTGAACGCTCCAGAGCACCTTGGCTCAGGGTGATAAGGTGACGAAACAGAGGTAATGGCCCAACTGAATGTAAAATGTTGTAAAACTGTTCCAATAAAATAACTAGCACCGTCAGTCTGCACCTTAAAAGGAATGCCAAACATGGAGAAGAACTCAGTTAAAATCTTGACAACTGACTTAGCAGAAACAGCTCTGAGCGGCACTCCATGGACAAAGCGAGTAGCCACATCAATTAAAGTTAGAATGTACTCATGTCCCCTCTAGTCTTGGGCAAAGGTCCTGCTACATCAACTTGAACATGTGAAAAGGCTGCCCTACTGGAGGTACCTTGTACAAAGGGCTCAGAATACGCTTAACTGGCTTTCCTGCCTTCTGGCAGACATGACAAGACTTTACAAAGTCATAGACTTGCTTACGAATCTGAGGCCAGTAAAATACTTTAAGTAACATTAAGCGTGTTCCTGGCACCGTAATGAGCTGATAGACGGTGAGAGTGACTTAGCTGTATGACAGTGTGCCTGTACTGTCAGGGAACCACAAGCTGGCGCGTGGAACTCCTCCTCGTCATCTTGAGGTAGATGCCAGGGCATCCACCGACGAAAGAGTACTCCGTCTTGGAAGTAGAAACGTGCGTTGGAGGAGCTACTAGTGCTGTCCCTTGCCTCCTCAGAGAGGCTGTATGGTGGGGTCCTCTTGCATGCTGCAATCAGGGCCTCTTGACCTACAGGAAAAGATTCTAGATCAGTGTCAACACTAGACTGAAAAAGTGGGACTAAGCCCTTATCCTCAGGAGAGTCCTCGTTTAGAATGCCAGGTGTACAAGAAGAATCATTAATGACTGAGGCAGGTGTGTGATGCTTAATCATGCTGCGCGTTACTGCACAAGCAGGAAAGTTGAGCTCGGCTCTTCTCGGCAACAGTTTCAGGATCAATGAGAGGATTCATCTCGAGGATGGCAAGCGGTACTTCTCCTGTAACCTTACTTCCACCTAAATCATTGCCCAAGATGACGTCTATGCCATCAACGGGTCACTGAAACTGCAAGATTAGCAGGCCCCGAATAACGGTCAGTACACAGCTCATACCTTTTTAGAGGAACTGATGCCTGACCCGTACTACCACGGAGCAGGACTTGCCTACCCATGTCGGTACCGCCGACAACAGTGTCGCGGACGAGGCTCTGCATGGCGCCGGTGTCCCTGAGTACTGTCACAGGAACTTGCTTCCTTCAACATAAACACAACCCCTGGAAATGAAAGGGTTAGACGTCCTACCTAGAACAACAGGGGAACACACATGTACCTCTTCAATAGTAATGTCACCGGCCTGAGAGGCAGAAAAATCAGACACCAAAGCCACCGGCTTATCTGTGTCTTTAATCTCCTGGTCCTTCTTCTCCTCTGCACTTACTGTAAGGGTTGGCTTAGCCTTTCTGAGGAGCCTTGAATGACGCGCTGAAAGCACTTCTCGTA
>NW_026110761.1:7500-35000 GCF_024679095.1 Eriocheir sinensis
CCAAAAGGTCCGTCAGGCAGCATAGTCCGCATGAGCCACGTTGCCAAGTGATATGGAAGAGTTTGGGCGGGGTTCCCAGGAATTCCGATTTGACGGATCCGTCGACGTTAATGACGTCAAAATGACGTCGCCGAAACAACGGCCACGCTCGGCACGGATGATCCGCTCCGTCAGTCCATCGCTCATCATTTGTTGACAGCAAACATATGGGCAGCATTAACCGCAACGACTTCTTGTATATGTTATTTTGTAGCTAAGTACTTCTATTTCATATTTTCATGATGTATAGAGATATTCAACATCCTCGACTAGCAACCACCACCCGTAACAACGGATCCAAAAGTTAACCCGAATTCATCTCTGGACGGGCACCCCCCCCAGGCTCATTGATGACGTCACTGACGGTCGACAGGTCCATAGAAAACGGAATAGTGGGAACCCCGCCTTACTGAGTCGTTGTCTTTCCCTCTAATCCCAAACCATTTATAACACCATGCAGTCGTATTATGAATGTACTCAAGGGCCGTAAATGTGTCAGCAGGAAATGGCTCCTTCTCCTCCTCCTCCTCCCTCAAGCTCTTTGAGCTACAGACCAACTCAGAACTAAAAAACAACAACTTGGCTTGCCCATTCACATGAGTGATGCAATACAGACATTGGTAGGTAGGAGTTTCTTTTCTAACAGAGTCATACGTCATTTGAACGACCTCCCCTGCTGAAGTAGTAAGTGCGGAAACCATCAACTCTTTCAAAATCGCATCGACCGTCACTTTGTGACAACAGGAGTAAACTGAAAATACGCACCGAAATGCTGCTTGAACTGCTCTGCAGGCACCCAGTGACTGTCAGGCAAATCACCGCTCTACAGCAGGCAACCTCATAATGAGTCAATAGGCTTTCTGTTGCCTGTCGTTCCAATGTTTCCATGTTTCCTGCTGCATCATTCTCTCCTCGTCCTCGTCCAGTTCGTCTCCGCCTCCTGTTCATCTCCAACTCTTTTAGTCCTCCGTATTCCTCTCCATCTGTTCTCTTTTTCCTTTTTTCATCTTCGTCTAGCTTTCCTCCTCATCTCCTTGATCTTCATTTTCGTTTCCTCTTCCTCCTTCTCTAATTTTTTCTTTTCCTCCTCCTCTTCCTCTTCCTCATCCTCATCCATCATTTCCATCATCTGTATCACCACCATTCTTTCTCTCGTTGTGGGTTTTTCCAGCACTTTCCCCTCCCCACCTCCTCCTTCTGAACCACATTTTAAACAATATAACAATTCCTGCCACATGGGTCAACAGTAATAACAACTGATTACATTAATCTGCTCCTCATGGTGTGTGGTGTGTGTGTGTGTGTGTGTGTGTGTGTGTGTGTGTGTGTGTGTGTGTGTGGATGGGGTAGAGATTTATTATATTGTTTAATGTTTTTTAATACATGTTATCTTCATTATTAAACTTTTTAAATTTATAATTTCAAAGCTTAATGACTGTGAATTTTTCTCTTCTATTTTACTATTTTTCATTTTCGTTTTGTCATTTTGTAATTATTGAGATTTTTAGTGTAATTATTTCTTATGTAGTTTTGGTGTGTGTTTTTTTATGCTAAGTATGTTTTTTTTATTGCGTTTGCAATAATTGTTTCGTTACTTCTGTTAAATGCCGTGTTAATATTATTAAGGGAAATAACACACACAGAGAGAGAGAGAGAGAGAGAGAGAGAGAGAGAGAGAGAGAGAGAGAGAGAGAGAGAGATAAAACAAATTGTTGGAGAGGAAGAAAGAGGCTGAGGGAATGGAGGAGGATCTCAGGGAGGATGAAAGAGGAGGGAGATAGAGGGAGCAGGATTTGGGAGGAAGGAAGAGGAAGGGAGGAGGGTGGATGAGAGAGAGAGAGAGAGAGAGAAAATAACATCGACAGGGGATGGAGAAGGGAAGAAGGCAGAGGGAGACAGAGGAGGGTCGGTACAACTATTAGCTTCATAATTTTAAAGGTTTAGCAGGACTCAATAACCTTCTATAGGCCTCTACAAAAATAGTTTGGCCCATACTTCCTCTATTACAAAAGTTATGGGGCGGGTTCAGGGGTTTAGTGTGTCAAAGGGAGCAGCCACTTATTGAAGAAGAAAATAAATGTGTGCGGCTGAATTGCTAAAATAAAAATGGAAGCGAGGAAGAGAAAAAAGAGACGGAAGGGAAAACAAGTGTTAAAGGAATGAAATGTAGAATGCAGTAAACAGGTGTTGTACAAAAGTATGGTTGATCTCCTCACAAAGAGGAAACTGTAAGAACAAAACAGCTGGAAAAGGATGAACACCAAAAACGAGGAAAATATATAGCTCAACGAAAACTGTGATTAAAGTTCATTGGGGAAGGAAAGAGGAAAGGAAAAACAACAAACAACTGGAAATGAATGAAAATTGGAGTAGATGGACAACGTTTGCTGTACGAAAGTGTTATTTGCTGCACTGAGGAAAAGGATACTACAGTATTGGATATACCAGTATATATATATATATATATATATATATATATATATATATATATATATATATATATATATATATATATATATATATATATATATATATATATATATATATATATATATATATATATATTTAAACTGGAAATGGAAAATGGGAAAAGTAAGGAAACATTTTTGTGGTTGAACTATTAAAAGAAAAACCAGACAGAAAAGAAAACGATGAAATGTAAACAGTTTTCTTAGGTAAGGTTAGAAGGACAAGAAGAAGGAAACACGGGGGAAAGGAAGGTGAGAGGCATGGAAGGGAGAGCGAAAAGAGGAAAGGTAGACAGGAGAATTTTGGATGCTGCGTAAGAATGAAAAGGAAGAAAAACGAAAAGAGAAGCGGGGAGGAAGGAATAATGGAAGAGAGAAGTAACATTTTATTTGCATATAACTTTAGTAGTAAAGAAAGCTAAAATAGATGAAGGAAAAAACAGAGAAGGAGGGCGGAGAGAGGGGAGAGAGGGCAACGGTAAGAGGTTGAGAAACTATTTAAAATTAATTTGATCCTTATGAAATGTATCCAGGAAAGTTAGCTTCAAGGAAAGAGTTTGGTAGTGTTTTATCTAATTACAGCCTGTGGAGAGAAGACGTGGATGAGAAGGAGGGGAAAGAAAGGAGACTGGTAACAAAAAAGTTTTGTGTAAGGAGGAAGAGAGGACGTGGAGGAAATGGAGAAGAGTGGAGGAGAAAAAAAGCGGCAGAGAAAAGAGAGAAAAAAATGCAGGCCTGTGGAGACTGAAATTCCGATGAAGTGAAAAACGAAAGCAACGGAAAAAAAGAAGAGGAATAAAAGGAAAGGAAAAAAACAAAACAAGAAACAACAAAAATGCACAATACATAGCCTACTGCAGACAGTAATAATTCATGATCATTCATCGTAATACCCCCTCTCTCTCACACACACACACACACACACACACACACACACCTCACACCCTTCCTCCACCTCAACACACCCTCACACCCCTGTACCCACCTTGTCCATTCAACACACGCTGTGCCCATCCCTCCCTCCCAAACACACCCACACCCAATACCCACCTTCATCACCTTATATCCACCTTCCTCCACCGAAGCACACCCACACACCCTATACCCACCTTCATCACCTTATACCCACCTTTCTCCACCCGAAGCACACCCACACACCCTATACCCACCTTCATCACCTTATACCCACCCTTCCTCCACCGGAAACACACACACACCCTATACCCAGCTTCATCACCTTATACCCCACCTTCTTCCCACCAGAAACACACCCACACACCCTATACCCCTCTCCCTCTCCACTCACCCACAACGCTGAGCACAAGCGGCGGAATACCTTGGGCTGCGTGGACACCTGGCACTCTTAGAGGCCGGAGTCAGTGATGGCGGGCCGGTCCACCTCCAGGCTCCAGAGGGGCAGGCCAGGCAGGTGCAGCGCTTGCGGAACCTCATGTCCGTCGTGTACGTGAAGCTGTGGTCAGCACGTGCAGGTCCTGGCGCCTGATCCACGACACCTGGGAGAACACCTGTTGTAATGCAGGAGAAATGTGTGTTTTTGTTTTGTTCCTGTAATGGTTGATGAGGTGCCGGGTTTTAATTAAGGGATGAAATTATTAGAGGAATATCAGGTGCTTTTGTCTGATTCGTGACACCTGGGAAGGAAGAATACTTGGTTGTGTGTACGAGGTAGTAATTTTGTTTGAAGTGTTTGTGAGTTATAAGGGCCGCATTATTATGTGTGTGGGCAGTGTTGGCAAGCCTGTGAATGATGTGTCTCCCCTAGTGGCAGTGATCATGCAGGCGTGGGGCGTCTGAAGTCATCATGATGGTGTACACTGGCAGAGGCTCCCAACTTTTTCAGGCGACCCCAATCATGCACCTCTAGACATGACTGCGACCCCACTAGTTTAGTTGTATATGTTATAATTTATTATTATTATTTATTTTTAGGTCTTGGTGACCCAAGAAAACGCCTGGGGACCCCACTTGGGACCGCGACCCCAGGGTTGGGAAAGAGGAGTGTACAGTGATCCCCGCGGCGCCTCACGCAGAGGAATGGCTCACAACGTGTAGTCTGGAGAGGAATCCTTCGTTTATCGTGAAATATTTAGGCAGTAACAAGCGAGTGGCGAGGCACTGACGTAGAGGTGAGGCGCCTTGTGTTGCCAGCTCTCAGAGAGGTAACGTAAGGAATGCCATGATATTTTAGTGTTATTATTTAACTAAGCAATGAAATAAACTATACATTTAGTCGCAAACTTCAATAGCAATGCTTATTATTCGATGGAAAGCGACCAAAATGCCCCAGGTGTCAATGTAACAATGTCGACAAAACCATCGGGCATTGTGGGTACAACAAAGGCGCATCGGTGACGTCACGCCGAGCCAGAGTGCTGCGGAAAATGCCGGAGTGAGGGTGTGTTCGTGTGCCGTGCGTGTTGGGGTCCCCGGCGGGTGTGTCGCGCGTGTCGTGTGTCGTGTGGCGGGCTGCCCGGGGCGGCCACTACTCGTGGATCAGGTGAGGAACAGTGTGGTGGTTCTTGCAGGAAGGGACGCGGCGTACAGACAATGGTTGAGGCAGGGGGAGGCCGGTGGGGAGGATGGGTAGGTGCCATGCCGCCTGAAGCCTTGTCCTGCCAGTTCGTTGATTATTACAGTGATTATGAGGGGTGCCCGTGTTGAGAATCGCCTGGGGAGTGAACTGAAAGTATCTAAAGACATATAATTAGTAATAGTTGAAGGAGGTCGTTTCGTGCTGTGATTGGCTGCCGGTCGTGACGTCATCGGTGCCTGGCCGGTGATGTTGACGCCGCGGCGGTGATCGAGGTGAGTCGCGCTCTGTGTAGCATGAACAGTCATGAGGTCTGACACAGTGCTGAGGAATGAGTGTGAAGGAACCGGGAGCGTGGTGTGAGGTGATGAGGAGAGACTCGTCGCACCTCTGGCTGCTGGGAGGGAAGGCGGCCGGGCGACGCGAGGAGATGAGGCTCTTAGGGTCAGCAAGACAAGACGCAGCAAGTCTCGATAGTGTGTTAATTTAACGTAATGCATCTTTTATTACGCTAAGGTTGTGTATGTAGCTTATACTTGGTGTTCTTCATCCTTAGCTCGTCCAGGCTTCCAGTAATGATGGAACGAGCGAAGTATCCTGAGCTCGTCCAGGTTCCGTATTAGTGTTTCGAGCCGAGTGTCGTTCGTGCGGGTCCAAATGAAGCTGCCCGGCGCGTAGTTTCATCACGACACATTAAGCCTAACAGGCTCTGAAACTCGTATACTTCACCTAACGCAACCTTTGAAATCCCTCTTTTATTTGTTTCGGTGTTTTATTCAACATGTACAGTATCTCTCTCTCTCTCTCTCTCTCTCTCTCTCTCTCTCTCTCTCTCTCTCTCTCTCTCTCTCTCTCTCTCTCTCTCTCTCTCTCTCTCTCTCTCTCTCTCTCTCTCTCTCTGCTTTATTTTTAGTGGTCTTTCTTTTATTTTCTGACACCTGAATTCCCGTCTTATTCCTGAGGGTATTCCAGGACTTCACCAATATATGACTAAGGCTAACCAGTCACCAGGTATCGTAGGTACTCTGAATCACGCCATCATACAAGGGACTATAAGAGGATGTTACACTCGCAGCTTGACCGATTACTGAGGACATGACGATCGGGAACGGAACTCTAGAAGAATACACACACCCATGACAAACCATTAACGCTAACCCAGTCTAGAGTATGGGGACTAGAAAAGAATAAAGGGAAGGACTGCTTTAAGTTTTAACAAGGTAATGATATGATTAGCGATATCCCACACCCTTTAACTAGCTTGTCTTACCCCCTGTCATCCCTTCTGCCACTCTCTGCCCGCCTTTAACCTCCCCCCCCCCCTCCAATCAGTAGTATTATTATCTTTCCACCTTCCAACCTCCCCCTAGCCAATCCCCCCCCCCCACTTCCCCTCCATCCCCCTAAGTGCTACCCCCAAACTCCTGCGTCTCCCTCCATATCCCCCACCCGTTCATTTTTTTTCCTCCCTCTCCACAGCTCTCCCCCGTTCCCCTCTCTCTCTCTCTCTCTCTCTCTCTCTCTCTCTCTCTCTCTCTCTCTCTCTCTCTCTCTCTCTCTCTCTCTCTCTCTCTCTCTCTCTCTCTCTCTCTCTCTCTCTCTCTCTCTCTCTCTCTCTCTCTCTCTCTCTCTCTCTCTCTCTCTCTCTCTCTCTCTCTCTCTCTCTCTCTCTCTCTCTCTCTCTCTCTCTCTCTCTCTCTCTCTCTCTCTCTCTCTCTCTCTCTCTCTCTCTCTCTCTCTCTCTCTCTCTCTCTCTCTCTCTCTCTCTCTCTCTCTCTCTCTCTCTCTCTCTCTCTCTCTCTCTCTCTCTCTCTCTCTCTCTCTCTCTCTCTCTCTCTCTCTCTCTCTCTCTCTCTCTCTCTCTCTCTCTCTCTCTCTCTCTCTCTCTCTCTCTCTCTCTCTCTCTCTCTCTCTCTCTCTCTCTCTCTCTCTCTCTCTCTCTCTCTCTCTCTCTCTCTCTCTCTCTCTCTCTCTCTCTCTCTCTCTCTCTCTCTCTCTCTCTCTCTCTCTCTCTCTCGGTGCTCCTCCTGCTTCCTCCTTCGTCCCTCCATGATGAATGGCCGAGGAAAGGACGGCTTATGTGCAGGATGATAATCATCTGCTGAGGATGAGTATTTTGTTTTAGGATTTACAGAGGCGAGTTTCTTCCTTTACCAACACGAGCTACGTGAGGCTTAATTTTCTCGTTAGTTAATCACGGTATCTAGTTAGCTTGTTGTTTCTTTTTAATGGTGTAGTTTTTCGCCTATGTGTCACTTTCAGGGATCATCTGGCAACAGTAGTTGATATTTATAGTCCTGCTTGTTTTAATATTTTTTGTCAGTCTTCATAGGTATTAACGCTGAACAATGCGTTTAGTGTGTGTGTGTGTGTGTGTGTGTGTGTGTACACCGTCAGACAAATCTGCCTGAATCACAAAAGGTATTTGCAAATATCATGGAACACACTTGTTATATGTTACTGATGTCGTCTAAAACAATTATAATGATAACTAATAATTTGTTATAATATGGTAGTAGAGTTGCTGCTGCTGCTGGGATGAAAGATAAAAGTGTGGTAGTGGTGATGGTACTGGTGGTTGTGGTGGTGGTGGCGGTGATGGTTATGGTAATTGTGATGGTATTGGCTTAGGACTTTGTGTGGTGGTGATACTGATGGAGTGGGGTTGGAGGTGATGTTACTGGTGATGGTCGTGGTGGAGACGGTTGGGTGAGGAGTTACTTGGTCAGGTGGTGATGGGGGTGGTGATATTGTGCTAAATGAACATACGTGGAGCAGAAATATACAAAGCGTGATGAAAGTAGCGCCTAAAAATAAAACAAAAACAAAAACATGCGTACAGTGAGACAGATGAAAGTGAAAAAACAACCCCACTGGAGTCACATCATATAAGGACCCTCGAAAAAAGAAGTGGGAAAAAGTGGAGATAAAGAACGAATGACCAGACCTGACAAAATCACGAGCGAGAGAAAGGGAAATATATGAGGTGTAGTAATAAAACCATGTCATAAAACAATTAAAAAAGGCTGTAAAAGTGCAGAAACAATAAAATGAATGAGCGTAAAATGTAGTGGCAGGAGGACTGACGAGAGGACAGGAGTCGTGGCGGGGAGGAGGAGGAATGAACTGAATGGCAGGAATGTAATGATGTGCCGTGGTGAATATACTTAGAGTAGTTAATTGGTGTCATAGTGTTTTGTATGAATGATAGGTAATGATCTTTGTATTAGTATAATCATTACTTTATTACCACTACCTGCTATAAATACTGCTATGAATACTACAACTGCCACTACCACTACTGCTACCACTACTACTACTACTGCTACCACTACTACTACTACTGCTACCACTACTACTACTACCCGCTACCACCTCCACCTCCACCACCACCACAATTATCATCACCATCATCACCACCTCCACCACACACTACCATCACCGCCACATCCACTACCTTCATAACCACCATCACCACCACCACTACCTCCACAGCCATCACCACCACCATCACAATCACCACCACCATTGCTCACCCAGACTGCAGCACATACAATTTTATGCCTGGACTAACCCGAGAAAAATGCCCGCCGTGTACTACAAATAATGGTCCCGTGACAGGCTTTAGAGGTAGAGGCAGGGGAGCGGCGTGGTGCTCGCTATGAGTGTGTTAGTAAGGGTGACATCGTGAATGGGACGCCGATACAGAGTTAATGGAATACAAAATGGAGAAAAGCAACACACCGCAGTACTTGTGAATGATAGAGAGGAGACTTCGGGTGATTGATACAAGAATGGACAGTAAAGGTACTAGAATGGCTAAGAAAAGGTACTGGAATAGATGATAAAAGGTGCTGGAATGGATGATAAATTTCGTTCTGAGTTGCTTTAGATATTAGAGAAGCGAAGAGGGGTATGGGAATATTGATGAGAATACTAAGAATTATGATAAGTTTTCTGTGATAATGATAGTACTAATGATAATGTAATAAAATATGATAATAGCGATAGTAAAAATACTTAAGAACACGATATACAACGGAAAAGGAGAAAGGAAAGATAGAACCGAGGGATACTCTGAGGAAGGAGAAATTGCAGTTAATACTACTACTACCACTACAACTACTACTACTACTATTACTACTACCTCCACTACTACTACTACTACTACTACTACCGTTAGCAAGAATGGGCTTATTAATACCGTGGTGGATCAGTGGGACAGGTTTGGCAGTCACGCAGGGAGTGCCAATACGATAAACACTTCAGAAAAAAAGTTATATAAATTCACGGATACTGGGGTTAGGTAAGGTTGGGTTCACAAGAGTTGCCCTAGATAGCCTCTACTACTACTACTACTACTACTACTACTACTACTACTACTACTACTACTACTAGATACTACCAACCTCTCTCAGACTCATTGTGTTTATGTTCTCATAATACCTGTTCTGCGACGTGAAGTATGATGATGAAAATGATAATGACAACAATGATAATAATGATAATAATGATAATAATAAATAATAGTAATAATAATAATAATAATATTGATAATAATAATAATAATAATAATAATAATAATAATAATAATGATAATAATAATAATAATATTGATAATAATAATAGAGATAATAATAATAATAATAATAATAATAATAATAATAATAATAATAATAATAATAATAATAATAATAAAGATAATAATAATAATAATAATAATAATAATAATAATAATAATAATAATAATAATAATAATAATAATAATAATAATATTGATGATAATGATGATAATGATAATAATAATGATAATAATGAAAATAACAATGAAAATAATAATAATAATAATAATAATAATAATAATAATAATAATAATAATAATAATAATAATAATAATAATAATAATAATATTGATAATAATAATGATAATTATAATGATAATAATAATAATAATAATAATGATAATAATAATAATGATAATTATAATGATAATAATAATAATAATAATAATGATAATAATAATAATGATAATAATAATAATGATAATTATAATGATAATAATAATAATAATAATAATAATAATAATAATAATAATAATAATAATAATAATAATAATGAAAATGATAATAATGATAATAATAATAATGATAATGATAATGGTAATGATAATAATAATGGTAATGATAATAACAGCAATAGTAATAATGATGATGATGATAACAATAATAATAATAAAAATAGTGGTATTTTAAACACTGTACATTGCCACACAGTCATACATGACACACACGTGCGACGCGGCGCCAGATGGACGAACAAATTTTCACCGTTATAAAACAAATTATTATATTTTCGGTGGTGCATAAAATTAATAGTATAAAAAGTCAATGTCAAAGGGGACGATCTACCAGCCAGCCACCACCACCACCACAATCATCAACATCATTATCACCACCACCACCACCATCGACATCATTACCACTTGCAGCATAACCACCACCACCACAATCATCATCATCATCACCACCACCACCACCACCACAATCATCAACATCATTATCACCACCACCACCACCATCGACATCATTACCACTTGCAGCATCACCACCACCACAATCATCGACATCATTACCACGTGCAGCATTACAAACACCACCACAATCATCAACATCATCATCGCCACCACCACCACCACCATCGATATAATTATCACTTGCAGCATCACCACCATCACCACAATCATCAACATCACCACCACCACCACCACCACAATCATCAACATCATTATCACCACCACCACCACCACCATCGACATCATTACCACTTGCAGCATCACCACCACCACCACCACCACCACCATCATCATCGACATCATTACCACTTGCAGCATCACCACCACCACCACAATCATCGACCTCATTACCACTTGCAGCATCACCACCACCACCACCACCACCACCATCATCATCGACATCATTACCACTTGCAGCATCACCACCACCACCACCACCACAATCATCGACATCATTACCACTTGCAGCATCACCACCACCACCACCACCACCACCATCATCATCGACATCATTACCACTTGCAGCATCACCACCACCACCACCACCACCACCATCATCATCGACATCATTACCACTTGCAGCAGCATCACCACCACCACCACCATCATCATCGACATCATTACCACTTGCAGCATCACCACCACCACCACCACCAGCACCAGCATCCTTGACATCATTACCACTTGCACCACCACCACCACCACTTTCATCAGCATCATCACCACCACCACCACCACCACCACCCTCATCGACATCATTATCACCAGCCCCACCACCACCATCATCTACATCATTACCACTTGCAGCATCACCACCACCACCACCACCATCACCAGACCCACCGTCACCTTTATCGTCATCATAACTTAATCTTAACTACGTTTCGATTTTCATTTTCTTCTACTCTTTCACTCTCTCTTTTGATCATCGGGATTTTTTTCGATCACATTCACATTTTTTAACTCCCTAATGTCATTATTTCCCCTTTCCTTCACCTCCTCCTCTTTTCACCGTCCGTTCACCTTTTCTTGTCTTTAATTATTTTGCTCTCCTTATCGTCGTGTTTTATCTTTCCCACACTTTCAACCTTCTGATTCATGCCTTTATGCCTCACTTCCTCGCCTCCTCTTTTTACCTTTCCATTCACCTTTTACTATTTTTACTCTTATTTTCCCTTTGGGCATAAGTATTTTTTCTTGTCCACTTTTCACCTCTCCAATCATGGCATCAATCCTATTTACTTCCTCCTACAACATTTTTCTTCCTTCCCATTTCCTTTACCTCCTCCTTCCTACCTTTCGATTCATCTTTTTCTCTTTTACTCCTTCCTCTTCTTCCTTTTGATCATCGTATTTTTTTCCCGTCACACACCCTCCTTCCACCTCCTTAGTATTTGTCATTATTTCCCATTCCATCTACCTCCTCCTCCTCCTCTTGCCTTTCGATAGCATAACGAGAGAGGTGGTGAGAAAAGAAAGGGTGAAAGTAAGGGTTAGGGGCAGGTCTATCTGAATGAGGAATGCAGCGCCCTCAACCTCCCCCGAGCTGTCTTTTCCCCGCTTCCTCTTTTTCTTCTGTCCATGCTTCCTTCTTTGGGTAACCGGGGGATTAATCCCCCCAGGGATCCTGCGTCCTTGCCCTATGGCGAGCAGTCAGGCCAGCCCCTGATCTGGGCTGGCTGGGGGAAGGGTTTGGACCCTCTCCTCCACAAAAAACTTACCTCAGCCAAAAACTAATTAAAAAGTAGAGGTGGTGGTGGTGGTGGTGGTGGTGTTAGAGACGTTCTGGAGTGTTATTGAGTATGGTTTCTTCATTTTTTTTTGTTTGCTTTTAGTTTGTTTCTTCTTTGTTTCTGGTATATTTCTAGTTTGTTTCTCGTTTCTCTCTGGTTTGTTTGTTGTTTGTCTCGTGTTTGTTTCTGGTTTGCTTTTTGTTTGATTCTGGTTTCTTTCTTGTTTCGATCGTGTTTTGATACATTTTTCCATAAGCAATTTTTGGTCTTTTGGGTTAAGATTCGCTTTAGCAACGTGCCAGTATTTCATTACCTACCTTATGAAACATCACTAGCTCTTCATATATCTTTTCTAGAAACGTTCAACAATCATGGAAACGCTTTCAAAATCCACTTCAAGGACTATTTTTTTTTTTATTGCTGAAAATAGGGATAATATTCACGGCGTAGCCTCCTCTGGCAGCAGCGGTCCAGCGGTGTTGAGAAATACCTCCTCGCAGAAATACGGCGCATCTGTGGGTGTGGGGGGGGGGTCCAGGGGGGCCCCCCTGGTTAGCAGGGGGGCGATGGGGGCGAGGCCCCCCCCCGATGGATGTCAGGTCGTAAGTGCGGTTGCAGTAGTTTAAATATGCACCTAAAACCCCTGATTTCTCACGGGTCCCCAAGTTGAACCTCACTGCGAGCTATTTTGCAACTGCGGCGGCGGGCCCACAAAAGGCAAGTCAATCTTTTAGTCGTTTCCGTAGAAAAATACTGCCTCCATGATAAACAGCAATATATTTTGTCCAAAAATAAGCAGTCAGCATTTCGAAATAGGTAACGTCATTAAAACGAATCTTTACCGTCATTTATTTTTTACATTCTTTAGAAATATCAGTGCTTAGTTGAGTTTTTTTTTTTCGTTTAGTAGTTCAGTTTTATGTCAAGTACACGTTTTATCTTCATCATCTTTTATTGTGTTTTGCTTTTGTAGTTTTATTTCGTAATGAGTTTTTTTCCTTTGGATCTCGTGCTGTTTTTTTGTTTCGAGTATTCCAGATTTTTTATTCAGTTTTTAAAGTAAGTTTTTTTCATCATTTCTGCGTTTTTGTTCTCTTTTTCACCAAAGTCTTCAGTGATCGATATATTTTTACTCCCCTCAGTATTTTCTGCTTCAGTAATTTATTTTTATTCCAATATTTGAACTTTTTTTTGTTTTCTTTCCTTTTCTTTAATTCTTTCTCGTCCTTTATTTGTGTCCATCTATATTTCTTTTTCTTTCGCTTTCTCTCATTTCAGTGGTTCTTTCGGTGTACCACCTTGCATATATTTTCCCTGACACCTGAGTTCCCGCCCTGTTCCCGTAGCTCAAATGCTCCTGCGGGTATTCCAGGACTCCACTTTTGCTGCAGGATTCCTGTTGGGGTTCTGAAATTCCTGCAGGATATCCCAAATGACCGCTTTTATTACCACCTCGTTCTCCTTCTTTCCTTCTCTTCTCCCCGCCCTCCTTCTCTTCACCATTTTCTCTTTCTCTTCGTCATTGCTTTTTCATTCTTTTCGTTTCCTTTTTTCATTCGATTTCCTTTATTTTCATATTTTTTCACTTCGTTCTCGTTTTTTTCGTTTTATTTTTCATTTCGTTTTGTTCTCCAATTTTCTTCAAGAGCTGTTCTCCTTAATAATAATCATTCAGTTTTCTTTCATCTCTTTTTTTTGTACTTTTTTTCTCCACGCGCCTTTTCCTTTCCTTCATTTCTTTTTTTTCTTTTTTTTTTCTTCTTGTTTTCTTGGGTTTCTTTCCACCATTTTCTTAATTTTCTTTTTGCTCGTTCGTTCTTTTCCACTTTTCCTCGCTTGCTTTTTTAATCTTTCTTCATTTTGTATTCCTATGTAATTAGTTTTGTCTCCTTTCCTGCCTTTCGTTTATCATTTCTTCTTCGCTTCCTCTCCTTTTCCTCCTCCTCCAACCTTTTTTTCTTTTCTCATCCCTTCACTTTTTCTTTCCATTATCATTCAGTTTCCTTTTCCATTTTCTCAGTTAATCATTTCTCTTCCCCCCATTTCTCCTCAGCGATCATCTTTCCTTTTCTCATTTTCACTTTCCTTTTCGGTCTTTGCATGTTTCCTCTCTTCCTTCTCTCCCTCCTCTCTTCCAATATTCAACAACCCTTTCCTACCTCTCACCCTCCTTTCCTTCCTTCCTCCATCCTCCTTCCTTCTTTCCGTTGATTTATTAACATTCTTTTTCTACCTCTGCTTTATTTTTTTCAGTTATTTGCATAAATTATCACTATATCTTTCTTTATATTTATATATCTATCTTTTATCTATCTATCTATCTACATATCAATCTATCTATTTATGTATCTTATTACAGGGTTGTCTTTTCCTCATCACAATATATCTTCAGTAATTTTTCCTCCTTACTCTCGCCTCCACTCACGTGTTCCTATCATCCCTCCTGCTTTCCTCCATCCCTCTCCAATATTGCTGTTTTCTCTCCTTTTACGTGGCCTGGCACCGACACTATCTCCTCCTCACTCACCTGCTTTCCTCTTCCTCCTCCTTTGCCCTTCTCACCCTTCCTCTCTTCTACTTTTGATACTTCGTCTGTCTCACTTCTTTTCATCTTTAATTTCCCTGCAGCTTTTCCATTACTTGATATCCTTCTCCCTCCTTTCCTCTTTTCTTCTCTCTCTCTCTCCTTTTCTTCACTTTCTTCACTTTCTGTACGCCCTCCCTCTGTTCATCTCAACCTTTATTTTCTCTGCAACTCTCCCTTTCTTCTCTCCTCTCTTCTCCCTCCTCCCCCCACTGATCTCCCCTGTAGATATTATTACATAACTCTCGTACTGTCTATCTCCTCTACCTTCCCTACCCTTTTCTCAACTTTAGAAATTCTCCTTTTCTTCCTTCCTCTATTCCTCCGTTTCTCTCCAACTCTTCCATCAACAGAACCTCTCCCTCTTTCCCTCTCATTCCTTCTCCCTCCTTCCTCCCTCTGCATCCTTGACCTCTCCTCCTTTCCTCTTCTTCCTTCTCCCTCCTTTTCCTCCTCCTCCTTCACACCGCAGATAAACATACCTCTCTTCCCGTCTCCTTCCCCCCGCACTTCCCCCTTGCATAATCCTCCCATTCATTCATCACGCATGCAATCTCCCATTTCTTAAGACTAAAGTTGCTACTAATTGCGCCAGGTGAGCTCCCCCTTAACCCCCCATCCCGCCTCTCCCATGCTTACCTGACCGGCATACCTCCCTCCGAACTCCTTCCCTTTCCTTCCATTCCCTTCCCTTTCCTTCCCTTCCCTTCCCATCCCTTTCCTTCCCATCCCTTTCCTTCCCTTTCTCTCCTTGCCCTGCCCTTCCCTTCCCTTCCCTTCTCTCCCTTCCCGTCCAATTTCCTCCTCTCTCCTTTCCTTCCCTTCCCATGCTTTCCTGGTGGCCCCCTCTCTTCCCTTTCTCTTCCCTTCCCTTCCTCCTTTCTCTCCCTTCCCCCTTCCTCATACTCCCCTCCGACTACCCCCCTTTCCTCCCATCACCACCTTCCTCCTCCTCATCCCCTTCCTTATCGTTAGTAAGCGACTCGCTTCCCAATCTTTTTCCTACCCCTTCTTTTAACTTTCCTCCCCTCCCCTTCTCTCCCCCTTCCCATAAGTATCTTCTCCGCTCTCCCTCCTCCCACCCTTTTCCATCCAAGTCATACTAACCTTCCCTCGCCTTCTTTCTCCTTCCCATAACTACCTGCTCCCCTTCCTTCCCCCTTCTTACACCATTCTTTTAACTTTCCTCCCCTCCCCTTCTCTCCCTCTTCCCATAAATATCTTCTCCCCTCTCCCTCCTCCCACCCTTTTTCCATCCAAGTCATACTACCTCACCTTGCCTCTCTCCCCTTCCCATAACTACCTGCTCCCCTTCCTTCCCCTTCTTACTCACCATTCTTTAAAATTTCTTAACCTCTCCTCTCCCCTTCCCCATACTATCTGCTCCCTCCCCCTCCCTTTTCCACTCCATTCTGTGTATTTTCCTTCTATTCCTTTCCCATTCCCTTTCTTTTCCTTCTTCTCTCCCCTTTACAATATTCTACCCTCTTCCCTCTCCCTCCTTCCTTTCTTTGTACTTTCCTCCCCTCCCCTTTCTCCCCCTTCCCTTACCTATCTGCTCCCCTCTCCCTCCTTTCCTATCCTTTAATAATCCTTACCTAAGTGTTCCCTTCTCCTCCCCTCCTTTCCCCACCCCATTCTTTATACATTCCCCCTCTCCTACTCTCTCCCTTCCCATGCCTACCTGCTCCCCTCTTCCTCCACCCCCGCCACCTGGAGGACACAGGCTGCACTGGGCACACCTGGGCACGTCAATCACCACCTGACAGCGTCGGGGCCGGGGACTAAAAATGGGGCACAACTTAGGTATCCGCTGGGACATTTTATTGCCTGCAAATTTTGTTCCGTGGTTAGAATTATTATTGACGACGAAGGTTTTGTTTTTTACGTGTCAAATTTGTCTGTTATAGTCTGTCTGTCTGTCTGTCTGTATGTGTGTGTGTCTTTTCGTATGTGTGTGTGTGTGTGTGTGTGTGTGTGTGTGTGTGTGTGTGTGTGTGTGTGTGTGTGTGTGTGTGTCTGTATATATGTGTGTCTCTGTCTGTAGGTATGTATGTGTTTGTTTGCATCTCTCTCTCTCTCTCTCTCTCTCTCTCTCTCTCTCTCTCTCTCTCTCTCTCTCTCTCTCTCTCTCTCTCTCTCTCTCTCTCTCTCTCTCTCTCTCTCTCTCTCTCTCTCTCTCTCTCTCTCTCTCTCTCCTGGTCTAGCGTATATAGTACAAAAGCTTTTTTTTACTGTATCGTTGCAAGGGAGGAGTTAATTCATTTGTTTCATCCTCTTTCCCTCTGTCGTTAATCAGCTTCCGGGAATATTGCGTCTTTTTCCCATTTCTTTGCATCTCTCAGCACCATTTCCTTTGCTTAATTCTTGCCTGAGATTACACTTGTTATATATTTCACGTATTTAGTTCTTTCATTGGGTATTCATTGTGCATGCTCTTTACTTTTTCATTTTTTTTTTTTTTTACAACAAAGGAGGCAGCTCAAGGGCAACAAAAAAAGAAAACAACACCAAAAAAAAATCCCGCTACTCGCTGCTCCCAAAGCAAAACAAAAGAGGTGGCCGAAAGGAAGATCAAACACAGGAGGAGAGGTGTCCTGATACCCTCCTCTTGAAAGAGTTCAAGTCGTAGGCAGGAGGAAATACAGATGAAGGAAGATTGTTCTAGAGTTTACCAGCGTGAGGGATGAAAGAGTGAAGATGCTGGTTAACTCTTGCATAAGGGGTTTGAACAGTATAGGGATGAGCATGAGTAGAAAGTCGAGTGCAGCAGGGCCGCGGGAGGGGGAGGCATGCAGTTAACAAGTTCAGAAGAGCAGTCAGCGTGGAAATATCGATAGAAGATGAAAGAGAGGCAAAAGCAAAGTTGTAGGTTTGTTCACCAGGATGGTCAGTGAAAGAGGATGAAAGCCAAAGCTGGTGGTGAACATTCCTAGGATGGAGATTTCAGCGAAAGGAGAGTGGGTCAAGATATGCTCCACTTTAGAATTCAAATAGTCAAAGAATTTTACAAAGTTAGTAGAGTTAAGTGAGATAAACAGCACAGATGTATTTAGTAATAGAATGACAATGAAGTCTTAGCCAGATGGTAGAAAATTCAGAGGAGTCAAGGTTGTGGGCACGAGAGCAAGTGATGTCTTTGCGCACGTAGGCGCAACATTCAGCTTTGGATTGAAATTTATGATAGAGATAGTAGGAGGGAAGAGAGTAGGGTGCTGTCAGTAGCCTCAGAAACCTGTGTTTCAGTAAGGAAGAGAAGGTGAGGTTTAGAGGAGGAGATGATGTTCCACAGAATGAAAATTAGGCGAAGACCGCGAATGTTGCAGAAATTGAAGAAAGAGGTTCGAGGAGTTAAGACACCTCTCAGGTCGGCAGCCAGAAGGGAGTCCTCCTGGACGCTCATGTTTTTTACATGTTGCACCGTTTATTCATACATTTCTTATTTTCACCTTTTAATCATACTCTTTACATTTTCACCTTTCATTCGGACTTCTCTTTCACCTTTTTATCCATACTTTTTACATTTTGCTCTTCTGTTGATATTCTTTTACCTTTTTTTTCATATTTCTACATCTTACCTGCCCGGCCTCGATTACCTGAGGAGTACAATGCAGGCAGACTTCGTGCTCTAATTACTTTCCTCACGCCCAAGGTCATCATACATTTTTTTCTAACTTTCCTATCATTTTAATTTTTGTCCGTAACGTTCGCTCAGTTCCGTTTTTTCCTTCCTCCGTGCAGCGCCGAGTGCCGGTGTTTTCCTCGTGTGTGACTCTTCTTATCTTTAAGTTTTACCCCTTTAATAAGGGGACAGGGCCTTTGCACAAAGGCGGCCCTGTAAGGGGGGGCGAGGAATTAAAAACTCGGGGCGGTTGTAGGGACGCCTCCACCGCCGCCACAGCCACGGGTATCCGCCGGCGAGCAGCGACGGAGACACGAGAACCCCGGGCAAGCGCCCAGTAGCAGCCCGCAGCAGGACCCGGGCGAGCAGCCAGATGGTCAACTTAACCGGCGGACCGGAAGGGCGGGCCGGGCCGCTCACCCGAGGAGGACTGGCGTGTGTTTGTGTGTGTGTGACTCGTGCTGCTCTGTTTGGTTTAACTTGTTCCGTTTGTAAGTCTGCTGATGTGTGTTTTATTTTTACTTGAATATGGGACGACTTTATGTGCATTCTTGTGTTTTTTTTCCTTATACGTGTGTGTGTGTGTGTGTGTGTGTTCATATATCGGTATCATGTGTTTTCTGTTTGCGTATTTCCTGTATTTTCGTGGGGGTGTGCTGTTAACTAGAACTGTTTCTTTTTGTTTGTTTTGTGTATATATTGATGTCTTTTTTGTGTGTATTTGTGTTTCTCTCTGATTTTTGGTGTTTTTGTCCCCCTCTGTAGTTTTTTTCTTAACAAGGAACAAAAAAAACACCTTAATTGTGCAAGATTTTATCGTGGGTACTTTTTCATCAACTTGAGTCATATCATTACAAAAGTACAACACTAAAGCAAATGTGTGTTGGCGAGATAACATTAAATATTCAGAAAGTTTTCCACCAAAGATTTTAATTGTAATTTTTCATTTACAGAGAAAGATGGGTTTTGTGTGCCTTCATGTCGCCGTGTCATGTAAGTGTTGAAGTGTGTGTGTGTGTGTGTGTGTGTGTGTGTGTGTGTGTGTGTGTGTGTGTGTGTGTGTGTGTGTGTGTGTGCGCTCGCGCGCGCGCTTGACACCACATATCCACCTCCTTTTCCTCTTTCTTCACCTCCTTCACCACCACCATCACCATCACCCAACCGCCACCTCCATTTCTTCCTCCACTCTCCGCCACCACAACACATCCACCAACCACATCCATCTTTCCTCCTACTTTTCGACTACCTCCACTTCCTCCTCGGTCGATTACTCCTTATTCTTTCTTAAGTACCTCCATGCCGTCTTGGTCAGTCTGCAGTAGGCTCTCCTGTCCTTAAGACTAGTTAAGTGTTCCTTTTTCAAAGAGCAAGTAGATTATCTGGGTCACATTGTTAGTGCTTCTGGCTTGAAGCCTCAGCCCTCAAAGGTACAGGCGGTGCAACAACTCACTCCTCCGAAAACAGTCAAAGAACTTCAAGGTTTCCTGGGATTGGTTAACTTTTATAGGAAATTCATTAAAGACTTTGCCAAGATAGCATCCCCACTTAATAATTTACTCAAAGGGAGGAAAGTAACCAAGAATGATAAGACACATCTGGAGTGGAATGAAGAGGCATTGCATGCATTTAGCACACTAAAGAACAGTCTAACGACTGACATTGTTTTAGCCTTTCCGGATTTCCGAAGCCCTTCAATCTCACCACAGATGCGTCAGATAAGGCAATAGGTGGTGTGTTGCAACAAAGGATGAAAATGGTAGTTTACGTCCCATAGCATATTTTAGTAGAACCCTGAATGGAGCAGAACGTAACTACTCAGCGGTAGAGAGAAGCTTTAGCAGTCATCTATGGCCTCAGTACTAACCGACCCCTTATCTTGGGTTATAGGATACACATCCTGTCGGACCATAGACCACTGACTTAGCTGTTAAAAAGCACAGTGCCTAGCAGCAGGATTGCACGCTGGCAGACACTTCTAGGAGAATTTGACTTTAGTATTGATTATCTCCCAGGCTCCAGCAACATGGTAGCAGATTTTTTGTCAAGGATTAGGAATCAGGAGTGTGACGTGTTAGAAGGCGAATTGGATGCTCGAATTATGTCTGTCACCCTTACGGGTGGACAGGACACGTCTGTCGCCTCTCCGGAGGACATGACAAACAGGATAATTTCTCCATTGGAGTCTTGCTGGACTCATGGAGCACCAGGATCGCGATCCTGAACTGAGAGAATTGAAGCATGCTTTTGAACAAACCACCGGTGGTAACGTACATGAGAGAGATGAGAGAAAGGTTGCAGAGAGGAGCAATGTAACGTTAAATGCAGCTAAGAGCACTTCAAAAACTGCCTCTTAGTGGGGTGTGTAGAGAACGGCATTCTCTACCGCGATGTTTGCGATGAATACAACAAGCAGAAAAGACTGGTTATCGTTCCACCAAGCTACATTCCTAACGCGTTAGCTTTGGCGCATTCCATGCTACCTGCAGGGGCATGGAGGCACTAAGGTTACGTTGGCACGCTGTCGCAAGTTTGCGTACTGGCCGGGAATGAAGGCGGACGTGGAGCAATATGTCAGATCTTGTCCTGTCTGTTGTCGGTTTAAGAAGAGGGATCCCCGCCAGCTCCACTTATGAGGTATCCAGAGGTTGGCCAACCGTTTGACAGAGTCCATATGGATATTGTCGGACCTTTGTCTGTTTCAGACGAAGGCTATAGGTATGTACTGACAGTGATAGACGTCCTGTCACGCTTCTTGGTAGCAACCCCCTTCGTACGAAGGCAGCCAAGGAAGTGGCAGCTGCGTTCTAAGAACGTAGTCTGTGTACACAGCATCCGCCGATTCTAGTCACGGATCAAGGAAAGGAGTTCGTCAACACACTCTTACGAGAGTTGACTCAGTTGTTACAGATTGATCATCTAAGGACAACTCCTTATCACCCGTCTGCAAAGGTGTGATAGAAAGGCCTAATAACACCTTAATAAATATCTTGAGAACTTTGTGCGAGGACAATCGCGGTATCTGGGACCAAATGCTTCCAGGTTGCAACACACGCCTACAACACTGCCTACCATCGTGTTCTGAAAGATTCACCATTTTCTTGCTTTTCTCTCAGGACCCAAATGTTCCTTTTGAAGTTAGCTTGAGAATAAACTCCAACCTTGTTATGATGTTGACAGCTATAAAGCATTTACTTCTAGTGTCGCAGCAACCTATAAACTATGTCAGACCAATATAGATATAGGATGGCAGGAGTCAGAAAAGAATGTTTAGGAAATCCAAACCCAAACAGGTGGTAGTAGGAGATCAGGTCTACTTAGGCATGTATGTACAAAGGGCGAACCAAAGCTCCAGCCCTTGTTCAATGGACCTTTTGGGGTGCTAGAAAAAATAAGCCCTGTAGTCGTACGACTGCGTCAGGTTAGAGGTGGTAAGATCAAGACAGTTCACACAAATAATGTTCAGGTCGTTCACGAGGACTCTCTTGGCTTCCATGACTCTCCTAATGTCAGGCGTGCATACCCTCTCCCTGATCAAGTAGTAAGTGGACCCACTCCCATGACTTATTCCCCGAGGAGCCGCTGCCATTGTCCTTTCCAGCTCCTTCCAGGCTCTCCTCACCAGCTCCTGTCTCCTCAGATGCTTCAGAGGTCCCTCATTGGTTCCCTCAGCTCCTTCAGAGCCCTGTGTCAGTCGCTCATTACGCTCCAATACGGTACCCCTTCTCTCCCCAATGTGATGGAACGCCCTCTTGTGAGTATCGCCAACGACCAACGAACTGATGCCCCTATAATTACAGATCCTGGGTGTTGCCCTCTCCTTGTCTTCCTTGATCCCTCCAGGAGCAACCCATTCGTCCTTTAGCCTCGTCTTCTCCCCAGTCTTTAGATGCTGTTGACAGGACGGTACTATGTTGTCCCCGTCGTCATCAAGACGGACGACATCCAACGTCCTCTCATCAACGTGGCAAATCTAACAGCGGAAGTTTCATGGTCGATTGAACATATGAATCAATCGTTCCCTACTGTTGGTCTACTCAGGCGCACTCTAGACTCTTTTCACATTGAGTTTGAGAAGTTATTCAAAGATCTTAACAGCTTTCTGTCGGCTATGAGTGGTAGAGATGGAAGCCCGTTTCGGACTCGCCAGAAGCGAGGGGCCGTGGATTTCCTTGGCTCGGTAGCAAACCTCCTTTTCGGTACGGCCACTCAGGCCCAAATAGATGTGATACACGGGAAGCTCTCCCAGCTCTACACTCTGTCCACAGAAGAGAGACGTCAACTTAACCTCCATCAGGAAGTCCTCAACGCCACAGTTCTGGACCTCCGTCATGTTCATTCTGCCATCTCACGTCTAGAGTCCGCCTCGGCTTTGGCCTCAGCTATTATCCGTCAGTTCTCACTAAAAACCTTGCAAATTGAAGGGGAAATGCGTATTTTGGAGACTATCCTTCTCATTCAGTTGGCACTTAGTGACCTAAATCATGATACTCTGAATCTCAAGCTTGGCCTTCAGCAGCTGTCCCAAACGCAGGTTTCCCCTCTCCTCCTTCCGAATGATGTACTATTTCGTGTGCTCAGCAATGCGTCACTCCATTACCCAGGCTTACTTTTCCCTGCAGCATGAATATTTAGCATTGTATAGAGATGTCTCTAGGGTTATTTCTACAGGGACGCTTTCCTCAGGAACCCTTCACTTCTACTTACAAATCCCCATGAACGGGGATCCCTCTGACGTGTTCGATGTGTTTAAAATGGACGCGTTGCCTTTTTCATCTTGATGGCACGCCATATTTTCTGCACACCGACACGCTTTCCACTTACCTGCGGTTTCTGAAGACCGCACTCACTATGCTCTTGGACTCCTTGGACCGCTGTACTAAACACCACCTGCTCTATGTATGTCCCCTGTCGCCCCTGTCTACTCGACTTCTGTCCAGCGCTGCAGAGATCGCTCTCTTTCTCCGATCGCCCAGACTGCCCTCGCTGTTCTGTTCTCTCAAGTCTTCCCCGGTCTTCATCCCGTCTCCTGCAGGCTGGGTCTTCGCTACTGATACTCCCAGGTGGTCACCATGGTCTGCCCGGACAGCCCGGTCTCCAAATACAGGCAGACCATCAACGGGACGGGTCTCCTCAGCCTCGGTATGGGCTGTAGTGCCCACTCCGACGCCTTCAGCCTCCCTGCCTCTGCTACTATGGACGGTGACGCCCCGCTGACGGTTCATCGCGCCCCTTCCACATCGGACGTGACGTGGTCTCATCGCTCCTGGCCAAGACTCCCTTGGCCCCTTCCCTCCGCCGCCGTCGCTTGGGTCGTCTCTGGCCCCCGCTGGACCTCCTCCTGCACTTCACGCGCTCCAGGAATCCGTCTCTCGGTCCCCGCCTTCGACCCCTTCCTCCCTTGGTGGGGTGGCTGCTCCTCCTCGGCGTCGTCTTCGTCGCCGGTGGGTGGCCTTCTTCTGTCTCTTCAGGTCCCGTCTCTCGCAGGCCTCCTCCCCACGATCCCGCCATCCCGTCTTGGCCCTCCATGGTCGTCCGCCGGGCAGGAACGCTTCGTGCCACGAGGACGTGGCGTGATCTTAACGGGGGGGGTATGTGGTGCCCCGAGGGCTGCGACACCACTCGTGTCATCATCATCTTCACCGGCAATATTTTCCGATGACAACAGCGGTATCGACCGCTAAAACACAACACGGACTCCAACATGATTGTCCCCAAATGCACTGTTCATTTACCAGCCTATACACAATTGCAATTGCCCATTAACGCACCGCTTATCTCTAAGCAAACCACACTCAACTGCGGCCAAAACACGATCAACCGCGGAACAAAATGTTATGAAAACAAAGCTGCGTCACCGCGTGACAGCTACACTAGGATTAAAATCGACCTTATTACACATGTCGGTTAGGTAGATTATTGTATGAGCTCGGTGTGAGTTTGATGTATGACTCACGCCTGACGTATTACCCTCGCGATGTCTGTATGTATGTCTGCCTATATAAGAAGCATTTATTCAGGCTTGACCTCAGATCAACCAGCACTCTGTTCGTTGCTGGACACTCAGTTGTCCTTCCCTGAACAACATGGGTAGAACATTCATCGTTGCTACTGTGGTATGGAGTACTGTGGGACCATAGAGGAACGCGTATCTAACATATCTATTGTGTTCTATTATCTTAGTTTTACTTAGGATTATATTTCTATGATACTTATTGTGTGAGTTTTTACTCAATATTATACCAGTGTTAACGTCAGTAACCAATAGTGAAAGAAAACCTGAAGATTCATTGAGTCTAGTAAGCCAGTCGCTGGTTTAAACAATATTTTTACCCTCTGTAATATTAAGTAGTATTAAGGTAGAATAAAATACATATAAGAAAGGCGACACCGTTTCATCACCCCATTTACGAACTCCTTTAAATACTCTAAAGTACCAAATTTTAAGTCAAGTGTCACTAGTACAAACAGTGTGTCGTCTCCCCTGTGTGACCCGGATTGCAGGTTACAACACAGACCCCCTGGTCCAGACTTGGTGGTCTGTCCTTAAACCTAAGTGATTTTACATTAATCAGAAGACTCCAAAACGTTGCATTTCTACTCTAGTTGATATTAAGTTGAAGGAAGTGACGGTCGAGCTTATTTTTGAAAGAGTCAATCGTGTTACACTGGACCACTGATGATGGGAGCTTATTCCATTCTCGCACTACAACGTTGGTGAAGAAAAATTTGGTGCAGTCTGAATTTACTTGTCTACATCTGAGTTTTACGCCATTGTTCCTCGTGCGCAAAGTGTCATCGATCATAAACAATGTTGATCTGTCTACATTCGTGAAACCATTAAGTATTTTAAACATTCGATCATTTTTTCCTCCAGGCGACGTTTCTCAAGAGAACATGTTAAGGGTAAGCCTTTCTTCGTAGGATTTGTTGCGCAAGGAAGGGATAATTTTCGTTGCCCGACGCTGAACACCTTCTAATTTAGCAATATCCTTTGCATGGTGGGAGACCAAAACTGTACCGCATATTCCAAGTGGGTCTGACTAAACTGTTGTAGAGCGAGTATTACATCTTTATTCTTAAATAAAAAGTTTCTTTTAATGAAGCCCAACATTCTGTTCGCTTTATTTGCTGCATCGATGCATTGCTGTGAGAATTTGAGGTTTGACGCGATTTTGACCCCAAGTCCTTGACGCATTGAACGCTTTGAGTTTAACGCCGCGCATTTCGTAATCAAACTTCTTATTCCTCGTTCCAACTTGAAGGACCTGGCACTTGTCGTTAAAGGGCATCTCCCATCTATCCGACCAAGCTGAAATTTTGTGCAAATCCTCTTGGAGGCTTTGCCTGTCTTCGTCAGTGAGAACCGAGTTACCAATCTTTGTGTCGTCTGCAATTTACTAATGCGGTTATTGGAGTCCAACATCCACGTCGTTGATGTAAATAATGAAAGGGCACTGGGCCAAGAACCGAGCCCTGAGGACGCCACTAGTGACCGCCCACTCTGAGTTAAATCCGTCAATCACTACTCTTTGTTGTCTGTTGCTCAGCAATTCGCGATCCATTGGTTTACCTGACCGTCAATACCTATTTGCTTTAATTTGTAAAGTAATTTTATGATGCGGGACTTTATCAAACGCTTTCTGGAAATCAAGATAGATTACGTCCAGTGATTTGCTACGTCATAAACAGTGAAGAGGTCGTTATAAAAGGTTAATAGATCTGATAGGCAGGATCTTTTGTTTCGGAAGCCATGTTGTGAGTCCCCAATTAATGAGTGGCTTTCAAGGTAACTCACAATTTTGTCTCTAATTATGCCCTCAAGTAGCTTACCTACAACCGAAGTTAGACTAATGGGCCTGTAATTACCTGGTACTTTTTTGTCTCCTTTCTTAAAAATCGGTGTCACGTTAGCCTTTTTCCAATCTGAAGGGACAATGCCTTGTCGCAAGGACATATTGAATACAGTTTGTGAGGGAGGAGAGTATTTCGCTCTTTGTTTCTTTCAGCAGAGTTGGATATACTTTATCAGGTCAGGACTTTTATTTGTTTTAAGTGATTTGAGGGCTTTAAGGACTTCATCGGGTTTATTTCAAAGTTAGACAATGCATGCTCGGGATTTACATTAGTACTGGTGTTGGTGGTGGTGGTGTTATTATTAAACACCGAGGAAAAGTAATTATTTAATAGGTTTGCAACGTGTTGGCTGTCAGTCACTAGTGCACCGTCGCTGTTTGTTAAAGGTCCAATTCCACTTCTGATCGCCTTCTGTTGTTTATGTAACTGAAGAAGGATTTCGGATTATTTTACAGTTGGCTGCAATATTTTCTTCATATCTACGCTTTGCCTGATGCACTAATCTTTTTACTCGTCGCCTTGCATCATTGTAAAGTCTAATGTTTCAGGCGTGCTTTGGTCTTTCTTTAACCTGTAAGACAATTTTCTCTCCTTGACTGAGTGTTTAATTTCGCTATTAAACCAAGGTGGACTTTATTAGTGTTAATTCCTTCTCGCACAAGGGGACAAATGTGTCCTGCTGGTGAGTAAGTGATTTTAAAGTTTAGCCAGGCGTCCTCTGCATTGCCGTCATCTGATAGTTGCATATCTATTAGTTTTCGTCAGTTTCTACGAAGTTGGCTCTTTTTGAAATTGGGCACCTTAACTTTATTTTCAGTCACCGATGATTGAGCTCTAATGTCAACGCGCACTAGTTTATGATCGCAGGAACCGAGGTGTTCTCTACCGTGACATTACTGACTAGGTTATCTTGGGTCGCTATAACAAGGTCAAGTATGTTATTTTGTCGAGTTGGTTCAGAAACCATTTGGCTTAGATAATTTTCCTCTAAATTCGATCATTCTATGGGACTCACCTTCTGTACCCGACAGTGTCGCCCAGTCGATATGGGGAGGTTAAAGTCTCCTAGTATCAGTG